>NC_140483.1:26595000-26895000 GCF_964271855.1 Acomys minous | reverse complement strand
TGTGTGTGGATATGTGCACATGAGTGCAGGTGCTCATGGAGACCAGAGGTGTTGGATCTGCTGGAGCTGCATTTAGAGGTAAGCATCCCAGCATGGGTGCTGGTAACCCAGCTCCTCTACAGTAGCAGCATGGTGCGCCCTTACCCGCCAGCCCGCTCTCTTGTGCTTTTGTAGTTTTTCTTATTTTGCTTCCTGCATTCTGTGTTTGGAGAAGTCATGGACTTTTACTAATGGCCCCATTGAGATGTTTCTGAAATACTTCTTAACATACTTTTCTATATTTCTTAAGGTGTGCTAAGCAGACATTGGTACTTTATGGTAACTTTTTACATTTTTCTATTTTTTTTCTAAAATTATAAAAATCTAGAAATTTAGCCATTGTGACTGGCTGACATTTATTACATTTGGGTTCAGATTTGTTTTAGCTTAGTTTGAAAAGGTCCGGGGGCCGAGTTCCCTTGGTACTTATCTGGTTTGTGTCCTTCCCAGCATCATAGTTAGTGAACTATGCTACAGAAGAATTTTCGCCAGCTTGTAGAATTTCCCTTTTCTTAAATACTTCTTTGTTGGCGTCCTCTTGCGTCACTGCCCAGTCGAAGCTGCCAGATGATTCTTGCACAAACTGTAGTTACGTACGCTTACCTCTGCAGGAGAAGAAAAGTGACAAAGTGCAAGATTAGGTTCACTTCACAGTGGGAAAATGTGAATTGCTATCAACAGCGAGAAGAAGTATTCTCGTTGCATTGGGACAAACATCTGGGCTGCTCTGGTGTTTGGAAGCAGTTGCATGGCCCTCGCTGCTCGTTCGTATTCACACCATTCACAAACTACACGTGGCTGAACAAAATGTGTCTAAAATGCAAGTTTACATAGCAACCGGCAGTCACCTCATTTTCATCTGCTTAATCACCATCACTCGTCTTGTAAAACTCCTTTGCGACTAGAACTCTTATTCCTTTGCTTCGCATTTACCGATGCAGATGTGTGTAACGTTACTGCTACCGTTTCTTCCTCTTCTGTGTAGTAGATATGAAAAGAGGAATGCTGGTTGTGGCAAGACATTGCAAGATGCTGCATGGACTTGTTCTAATGGTATGTGCAGGAGTGCAGGTAGGAGAAGGCTCGCGCTTTGTGCATATGGGGTCATTGCTCATCTGGTTGTCATGAGGCCAATCATTACTACTTAATTACACTTTTATGGAAATTCAAATTTCTATGTGAACTCGGTTTAGCACGCTGCACTGCTATCTGTATAAGAGATCACATTGCCCCTTTACTCATTTTTCAAGTTTCTTTTATTCATGGCACACCTATATCTAAATTAAAATAGTTCTAAGCCAACACCATGTTCTCTTTTGTGTTTGTCCCTGTCCTATTAGGGCGTAGCCTGAGAACAGCCTGAGTTGAGCCTTCCCTACATGCATCTGAAGCACTGATGCACACACAGCGTCTCTAGTTAAGGGTGGTGTATCACTCAGAGTTCTCTAAGGGAACAGAACTGTTAGAGTGAATATATATTACAGGAGCACTAAAAAAAAAAAAAAAAAGAAGCAGTGCCGTAGAAATATGGCAGGGATGCAGCAGAAAACATCAGAGGAGGAAGTTGGGATGGGCTTGACATAGCCTCTGGACACGTGGATAGACCAAGAGTTCTCTATATTTGTTCTACAAGAGAATCTTAGTTTGGGGTTCTGTTGCTGAGAAGACACCATGAGCCCTGCAGCTCCTAGAAAGCTAACCATTTTACTGGGGATGGCGTACAGATTCTGAGGTTTAGCCCATTATTGTCACGGCGGCATGCAGGCAGACACGGTGCTGGAGAAGGAGCTGACAATAGTACGTCCAGATCTGCAGGCAGCAGAAGTGACTGTGTGTCACACTGCTTGAGCTTCTGAGACCTCAAAGCCCACCCACAGTGACACACTCCCTCCAACCAGAATACACCTACTTTAACAAGGCCACACCTTCTAATAGTGCCACTCCCTATAGGCCAAGCATTCACACACACGAGCCGAGGGCTCCATTCCTATTCAGATGACCACAAAGAGTTTATAAGACTATTTTGTAGAGTCTACAAGAAAACAGTGTTCCCAGTAGTTTTTTTTTTTTCAGAGAGGGAACACAGGTCTTTCCGTGTACTTTATTTACTGTAAGCATCTTGAAAGACATATTTAATTCTCAGCGACTTTGTTAACTGCTTCTTATTTATGGATGGGTCTTCCAACAGACAAGTGCACATAGTATGCTTCTATAGACACCAGGAAGCAACAGTTGTTTGGTCCTCCTTTCTAATAACACTTTCTAGGGTTACTTTTGTTTTTGATATTTGGGACACAATTACTGCACAAAAGAGTGACACCAACTAGGAGCCACTCATAGTCAGTGGATGCCATGTATGATGCCCCTAACAAAATAGTACAAGGAGGGATTAAAAACATTGAACAGAGCTGTCATTGGCAAATTCCTGAATGGTTTGGATAAACAAGCAAGCAAGATACATGAGTTGTATTCTTTTGGAGGGATGATTCTGCCAATCGAGCTATTTTCTGGCTCTCTGTTCACACTGCTTTGTCAAAGCCCACCACCTAATTTGTATTTCCGACTTCCTCAGGAGGCTGGGATGCAGCCGAGAACCATAGCGGTTATGTCACGCAACACTTACAAAGCACAAGGCTAAGAGGTTCCGCTCATGCTGTATTTACTTATTCATGGCCAGTGTTCTGTGGGGCCAGGGCTGCTATGACTCACTCCTCACAGCTGAGGACTGTAAAAAGATAATTCTGGTTGTCACTCTGACTGGATTTGGGGGGGGGGGAGCTGGGGTGACAAGAGGACCGGCACAGCACATGTACTTTTGTTTATCTGTGGGGATGCTGAAGTCAGGGTAGCAGTTCTGAGTCACCATCCAGCAGGCTGTGAGCCTAGACTGAACAGGACAGCAGAAAAGGCAAGACATCTCATGCCTGCCCTTCGCCCTCTGTGGCGGGCACTGCTGTTATCCACAGACATCAGATTATTCCAGGTTCTTAAGCCATTTCTCTGGTAGCTCCCCAGGCTCTTCAAGCCCCAAGCCAGGGTGTCTCTAATACTCTGAGGCTCCCAGCTTCTTTGGCTGAATACTTGCAGATTTCCCTGGCTAGCCAGCCTTCTGACGGCCCTTGTGGGACCATTCAACCTCTAATTGCACGAGCCTGGGTGATGGTCTGCTTTCATAATTGTGTATCTTCCCTTCCTTGTGTTCCTCTGGTGAACTCTGCCTTATAAGACCACCGAGCCTTGGTCAGGTGAGTCAGCTTGTCCAGTGCTCTAAGGACTGGGCACTACGGGCTAAGACTAGGGTGTTAAACTGACTTTGTTCTGACATGGAAGCCTATGGGCTTTAGCAGTATATTCCTGGGCTCCTCCCGTGGTTTATATTTTTGGATAACTGAGTGTAAAGAAAGAGTTAAGGACAGTGTCATTAAAACTTTATTCAATGACGTGTGAAATAGAGTAGCTGAAAACATTTCAAGATATGCCATATGACACTTTTTTTTTGCTGTAACATTTACATATTAAAATATTAACTTTTTGGATGAATAAAGACATCAAAATGAATAATATGAATTTAATTTAAATGAATCATATTAGGAGGGATGAGAAATTAATAACTTGCCCAATGCCACTTGGAATTTGATCCTGGAATTGAATCCCAGCTCTAGCCCAGAGGCCTGGAAGCTCTGCCAACCCTGACCTTGCATCTTTGGGCTTGCATGTTCCCTTTGATGCACTGAGTCATCAACAGTGGTCCTTGTGACACACTGGCCTCCCCTGAGTGGGACATATGCCTGGGATGGGAATGCTATATAGAGCCACAGATTAAAAACTGCAGCTATGGAAAACAGAAAGGCATGCTCTCACTGAGGCTTTTCACTGACACTTGGTGCATTAAGGGAATAGCTTTAGAGGTGGAAGCCTCGGGCCAAAGCAACCTGAAGTACAGGAGGAGAGTCAGCCACTGGGTCACTAACACAGGAAACTAAGCACACCATCATCCCCTCCAGTGTCTGTCCACAAGATACTGCTACTGCCAATGGGGACAGGCATAGGAGAAACTGAGTCAGTGACAGGAGAATGTTTGGAGAAACAGCTTCAGTATTGGCGGGTTTCTTTCTTTCTTTTAAAAAAATTATTATAATGTATTCACATTACATCATGATTGTTATCCCTTCTCTAGAATCTTCCTGTTCCTACTCTCCCTCTCTCTTCTGCCCTGTTCCCCTCCCCTAGACCTCTGCTGGTGGCTCATCCCCCACCGTGTGACCACAGCCTATCAGCAATGAATACCCAAGCACGTCTCAACAGCAGGCAGAGAACATCATGTCTGAAGAAGAAATGGTACAGCTATCTCAGTGCGCCTGAAATATAACAACAAGGAACAGAAATCAGCTTGCTTTGCTGGTGACTTTCTCTAGGTTTCACTGGAAACGTTTACCCAGGAGGGTATCACCTCAGGATCATGAATGGGCTACACGTCGGTTAGTGTGGTCAACAAAGCCAATGTCTGGCGGCATGGCCAGTTCTCGATTGCGAAAGATTTCGGAAATGCCATTTTAAATGCCCACAGCCCCTGGACTTCACGTCCTAAATCATGACTTCCGTTTTGCAGATGATGGGAGGAACACAAATGAGAAGAGGAAGCTGCTTGTCTAAACTTACGGAGCCCGCAAAATGCGGAGCCTTCTGACTCCAAAGCAAAAGCTTTTAGACACCGACCCGCCTCTTGTTCAGAGAGCGCCACACACCACGGGTTATCCGGGCTGTCAGCGCGCACTGCAGACGGATGCGGAAGAGAAACGCTTCAAGCTCTAAAATGAGTCTCCTCAAACCTTAAGAGGCAAAGTGTTCAGACAAACTCAGACTCTGATTCTGGCCACAGACTTATGAGAAAAAGTGCCAGCTGAAGACCCACAATCTTGGGACCGTCCACAGTGCCTCACAGTGATGCTCACTGTAGCATACCATGGCATATTAAAGTAACAGCAATGCCACAACACAAGTAGTCTGAAGCTTACGAGTATACATTTTAATAAGGAATTATCCTTAAAGCTACAAGACCACTAATTTTAATATAGAAAAAAAAATAGTAAGCCGTGGCTGGGCCAGTTGTAATTTTGGAGTTTTAGAATATTGGCCATATTTTCTGAAGAGAGAGGATAAAATGTGTTTAGCGGTATGTGAATTTCTGGAAAAACATGTAGAGGTGTTATTTCTAATAAATATAATAAACTAACATATACTTTATAAGCTTACATTAATATAATACACAGGAATATTCACTTAGTATGGATATGGTCTTAGACAAATGTTTTCTGAATTTTCTTTCATGAAGTTAACCACACCAAGGCCACCAACAATAGCACTTCCTTATTCTGAAGCAATTTCGGGCATATATCATAAGCCATAATTTAGCGAATTTCATACCCGTGGTGGTTGGCCAGAGCAGTCATTTGAAAACCAACTGGACATTTGTGTGAATTGAAATTAACGGGAGTGGATGAAAAATGGCAGGTGCGTTTACAGAAAGGTGGAATAAAAAGCAAAGGAGACTTTAGTTAGAATAGGAACACGTAAACAAATAGATGCAGGCAACAAAGCAAAGGAGACGCTATAGCCAGGACCACTGCCTTCCTGAGAGCAATTGCAAAAACCCTGAAGAAGGAGTTAGAGAGAGGATGGCACATACGGCGGCCACAAACACATAAGCAAGCTGCTGGGAATAAACGTACATATTCCTTAGGGAAACCTCCAAGAGTTTTATGGACCACTGAGAATATAATAATTTGAGGTATTTAGGAAGAATGAATTAATACCACCTTTCTAACTCATAAGTCATCAGGGGAGTGGAGTATTGCACATTAATAGGCAGTGTTACTAGACAGAGTGTTACGCCGTCTAATAAACTTGACTGTCTACAGCCAAGCATGGGACGCCTGTAGTTCCTAGACAAGTGAGTCAGATGTGCCTCCTTATGATCTGCTAACTTTTCATGTATCAGCCAACAGTTTCCGTTTCTCCTCTTTGGTGTCAGAAGTTTAGAGGGTCAGGTGGAATAGCAGGATCTTACATGGTGATTTCATAGCGCCTCACTGAGGACATCTACATAGGCATCTTCAGCCTCCCCCTTTTGGTACTAAGTAGGTGTCCAGGTTTCACACATGTTGGCCACGTCTCTTTGTGTACCTGTTCTTTTGTTCTTCCATCTCCTCAATTAGTCCTTTTGTTTGTTTGTTTGTTTGTTTGTTTGTTTGAGTTTGGGCCACAGCTGCATGAGTCATTATAGCTTTTCTGAATTCAGAGACAAATTGGGATGCAGATGCAGGAGATCAGTGCGTGTAAATGAAACTATGACTTTTATTGCCAGTTAATCTGAGGTGACACTGTAGCTTCCATGTGCAGCTGACTTTGGTGTCCTCACAGACCTCTGAGTTGCTCCTAGGGTGACTTTCAAGGGAGTTTAGGTGTGAAGCTTACCGACAACAGCTGTTTCACACCTGTGCGATCTCATAGGCAAAGACAGAGATTAGGACATCAGACTCTGCCTGATGAAGAAAAGAATGGATCCCTTGGACTGGGTTGAGTGGAGGTGACTAGGGCTAGTGTGAGCCTCCTCATGGAAGAGGAGGCCACTGGAAAAGTCTGTCTGTGATGTATATATTCACTTACCTCTGAAATAGTTTTAATTACTTGGTGCTGCTATTTTTGATCATGGATTTTACCTTATAAGGAAAAATAAATCTCGTTCGGTTTCAAATCACTGGACCTTTGGATATTTCAGTTAAAGCTCCGAATGAAAGAAATACAGTGAGCCATGGCGTAAGTGAGGTATAATGTGAGTAAGGCTGCTTTTTAAGCTGAATAATGGACACTTTTTCTTCTTTTATACCCCACATACCCCACAGCTTTTTTTTTTTTTTTTAGTTTTTAGTTTTGAGCTCTGAGGAGACTAAGTAGACAAATAACCCTATTAGTTGGTTGTTCCTAGGGAAAAATGGGGAAGTTTTTCCTGTTCTAAACCACATATAAACTTAAACTTTTTGATGCAAATTTCTTAACTTATCACTTTTGTAAATTGCAATTTTCATAACAAGTTATATCATGTTGAGGGTATATCTCACAGTTTAAATACTGAACAGGAAATTCAGAGATGAATGAGGATATGGAAACCTTGACCAAATTTTTTCTTTCACATTAACACTCTTCTGGCTTTGCTGGAGCGTGTATAGTCTGAGCCGCAAGCAATCATTTGTCTGTGTGGAGCAGACTTAACATGATTTCTAAAAACTGTCCTGTTCCCGAAGTGAGTCTTCTTGGGGCTCAGATCTTTGGTACACGATTGACCTTCCTTATAGAAGCTGCTTAGCGCCCCTCTCTCTCTCTTTCTCTTTCTCTCCCTCTCTCTCTCTTAATTCCTCACTGAAAAGGGCTGCCCCCCGCCCCCCGCCTCTGTGTATATTTAGTTAGAGAGACCCACAATTAGAACAGCAGCCCTAGGGGTGTAAATACTATTATTCCAGAGATTTTCCCAGGGCTACGCTCCCTATGTTCACTTACATTTATGTTGGCGGAAACAATGTTTTGTCAAGCATGCTCATATTGGCCCACCATCCTAAGAACACTGATCATGATTAAGTTCCCTGTGAGATGGGAAATCAGGTCACAATGAATCTGTGTTGTTGGGCTATACGTGTCTCAAGAAACTTTTGTTAAGCCTACTGTGAGCTGCATCGCTTATTTGCCTAGGTGTTCTTTTTATGGTTTGGTTAATAAAAACACGAATGCTTAGTTTGTGGTCTACCTATGGCATACATATAAACCATCACATAGGTATGCCTTTTTAAAAAAATTCTTTTATTTTGAAATTCTCAAACTTACAAAAAGATCTGAAGGGATGAACATTTTATGACCTTTGCCCTGGAATCACCATGTATTCCCCCATTACTTCCCTTCCACACCCCCGCAAAGACTTTTTACAAATTAATCGACAATGTCATTATAGCCAACTCTGTCTTCCGTGTATGAGGCCTTTAGTTATAATCTTAGCACCCATTAATGCGATCATTAACCCAGCAAGATCACATAAGACAGAACACAGCAAGATTTCTCCAGTTATTTTGAAACAGTCTATCCACATTTAAAACTTGCATCTGCTCTATGCCTACTTAATTTCCACTCTTACAGAAAGATGTACTGTATTTTTATTATTTGATGACACAGACTTTCCTCTAGACTATTGGTGAGATATCCTGAAAGTGTTTTGCTTTCTCTATTTCTCTGATTATTTTTCACGATCGCATTCAAGTTAAACACTTTTTGTAAGACCACACAGTGCTGGACTTCCAATCGTATAACAATCATGTGAAAAACCAATAGGTTGCATTTTCAGCACTATCTGGTCAGTTCAGGTGGTAGCTGTCATATTTTCTATTGAAAAGACAATATTCTCATGTGTGGGAGATGTACTGAGATGTACCACTGAGCGTTAGGCCTAGCTCAGCCTTTCCCATATTATTGTTTGTTTGTTGAATGCCACTTATTAGTCTCCCTGTACAATCTTGTTTTGGGGGAACTTAGAAGGCATGTCCTTTCACCTCTGGAATAAAGTAGACATGAGCTATGCATTTTCACCCCCCCCCCTTTATATATAAAACTCTTAGGAGACTCATAATAGAGTAACTTTGTGTTCATGTAAATATTCATATGTGTCGTAGTCAGTCTAATGAACATCTTTTCCCATATCCTCCCTTGGCGCTAGGGCTTGCGTGTCAAATAACAATGACTGGTTCTCTCTAGTGCTTACCTCTCTCTGCCTGTGTGAGATTAATGGCAAATCACCTGCATGATGACTAACACAGAAACAAAGAGAAAAATGACAACACAGATACGTCTGACCCAGAGTAGACTAGAGGGCGATGTCTCCGAGGGTTTGAGCACCCGGGTTCTCAGGGGTTTGAGTATCCGGTCACTCTGAGTGAGGATGGCTGCCCGAGCCCCCGCCCATTTCCCTGGCCCCTGTAGACGGTACTGGTATGGGGTGCAGGGTCCCCAGAAAATCTCCTTGGCCAGCTTAGGATCCCAGAGGATGAGAGAGAGCAGGTTGGGTTTGACACCTAACTCGGAAGCAATTTCATCCATGTAGTCGATATACTGCACTCGATGTATGCCTCTGGGGCTTTTCACAAACCTGGAAGGAGAAGGGAATACTCAGGTGTCTGTGTTAGATTGCACCCCTGAGTTTCCACTGGGGTTAGTGTTTCCTTTGCAACATGTTTATTATCTTCTATTCACAAATCGTCCTCATTTTGTACAGACTTAGTCATATATTATTGACATCATTAAGCTTCCCAAAGGGCCCAGAAGAGTGACGTAAGTATAAAAACTACTGAATGAATGATTAGATTAATTCTTGGAGATATATGTATCCTTTCTCCAGAAATCGAGTCCAGTTCCATTATATACAAGAGATAGGCAAGAACCACTCACTGGGTAAAACACCGTGATAAACTGCATCTATTTCATGCTCTCAAATTACACAAAATATTTTGTCATGTATTAATGCCTGAATACACATTATGCCCCAGGATATTTTTAGACAACAATAATTTGTTCCAAGAGCTTGGGAATTTGGAAGCCCCTGGCTAAATTTTTCTTGAGTAAAAGAAAAACAAACCCAAAGTAATAGATAATTTATCAGCTATCAATGATATTTTAAAAATATCATAAAATGTGAATGAGCCATCTAGCTAAATGAAAAGGCTGGGAACACAAAACAAGGCATAGGGGAGCATCAATAACCTGTTAAGGCAAAAAAATTAAATCTATGATAGCAGAAAAAGGAGAGTTGATATATAATAAAGGCAGTTTCTTGAAAAAAGAAAACCAAATAGTAAAATAAGTACATTTCTTAAAGTTATGAAGTTGTGACAAGAATATCTTATAACTGTGTATCTAGCTACTAGATACCTCATTAAAATGTTTGCCTTTCCCCTAGGTTCTGAATTTAAGTATTTGTTAAGTATTCTTCCTGACCATAGTTCTTACAAGGCTTGATTGGCCGTTTCCTGTGTTCTTTTATGGTCTTTTAGGAGACTTCTGGGTGCAAAGACTAGGCATTCTGGAGTGGGTCAGTTAGTGTGGGGACTCTTGGTCCATTCAGTGGGCATTATTTTTTTTTTACACATGCAACATTTGTGTCACAAAAAACCAATCATATGAGGTCACAGTTAGGCATAGACCATATGAAAAAAATTAAGTAGTTCCCTCTGGACAGGTTTCATTTACTTTAATAACAGCAACAAAACTCCCCCAAACCAGGCTCCTTACTGTTTTTCCATTTTCTGTTTCCTTCTGTTGATGTCTGCCATCATGTCACTCTGTGAGGGTAACTTTTTCAGGCCTGAGAAAACAAGATAGGCTTTGGAGGACTGTCAGGAAGGCTGGGCAGAGAGAAACAAACAAAAAGGACAGCTTTGAAATGGACTAGTCATTACCATGGGTCTCCATGGAGTGAATAACAGCAAAGCCATGTTTAAAAAACCCGCTGACAGCTGGGCATGGTGGCACATGCCCATAATCTTAGCACTCTGGGAGGCAGAGGCAGGCAGATCTCTGTAAGTTCAAAGCCAGCCTGGTCTACAAAGGGAGTCCAGGACAGCCAAGACTATACAGAGAACCTTGTTTCCAAAAACCATAAGGAGGAGGAGGAGGAGGTGGTGCTGGAGGAAGAGGAGCAGCAGGAGGAGGAAGAGCAGGAGGAGGAAGAGGAGAAGCAGGAGGAGGAGAAAGAGGTGAAGGAGGAGGAGGTGGTGGTGGAGGAGGAGGAAGAGAAGGAGGAGGAGGAGGAAGGGAAACTCCCTAGAAGACCATTCCCTCCCAGACAGCATTAGGCTGTCAGCAAGGGGAGTCAATTATCTCTCAAGAAAAATAGGTTTTTGAGTGGTTTCTCAGTTTAAATCTCTGTTTAAAACTCATGACTATTAAACACGCATGCTAATATGGCTTTTTGATCAATACATAATATTTGCATATATTTGTGAAATACAGTACAAGGCTTTGAGTCATGTATATATGGGGTAATAATGAGCTCAGAATAATTAACATATCCATTACCTTAAACCTTTTCATTCCTTTAAAACAAGTTTTTAATTAACTTAAAAGTAGCAGGTTTCCTTACGGCAGGACAGCAGAGAGAGAAGAGTTGGGCTCATGGTGTCATAGCGATGGTGGCGCAGGCATAAACTGATAGCATGCAAGTAAAAGCCGTAGGGGAGACGGAGAGATGGCTCAGCAGTTAAGAACACCTTTTCTCTTCCAGAAGACTCAGCTTCAACTCCCAGCCTCGAATTAGGCTACTTGCAACTATCTATAATTCCAGCTCCAGGGGGTTTTGGCCTCTGTGGGTACCTGCACGCACCTGGTACACATACTCGGGCACACACACTTATATAGAATAAAAGAAAACAAAATTAAAGTTTAAAAAGCCACAGTGTTGTCTGATACTGTGAGTAAATTCACCCTGTGAGAGAGGCATTGCTCGCAGCACAGGCAGCTAAGGTGTTCCTCAGGTTAAAGGGGCACTCCCAGGAAAGATAGATTGTCAGCCCCAGTAGAACAGGGCTGTTAGCCACTCCAACAATAGAACCCTAAATCAGCTGGGGGCTTTCAGTTTTTAATGCTAAAGGTCAAGCAGAACTAGAACCGTGGATGTGCAGGTCAATGGCCGGCCACTGAGCTATACACCTCTGGTTCTGCTACACCCTTAGCAGAACAGGGGACGTTAGACAGATGAGACAGCTGGGTGCCCTTATCATCCGAGTATGTGGTCAGGGGCACAGTTACTTATGAAGGGCATCATACCTTTGAACACACGCACAACCCATCGGCTTTGGAGCTCTGATGTGGGAATGGTGGCTCCTACTGGCTGGAGGATGCCTATGAAGGCCAGACTTGGCGTCTCTAACTGAGGAGGAAAGACGAACTTAAACATTGTGTGTTCGCTGTCCAGGATTTCAGAGTTGTCATCCAAGAAAGGGAAAGAGGAGGTGTAGCCCGTGGCAAAGACAACAACGTCTACGATCTCCTCAGAGCCATCCTCGAAGATGGCTGACGTCGAGGTGAACTCTTTCACGTTTGTCTTCACCAGCACCCTTCCAGTAATGATGCGGTTTGGCAGGTCATCGCCGAAGATAGACTGATGGCTGAGAAATCTGCATGTTAGGTAGCATAATAGTACAGAGTGAGAATGAACATTTTCATAAAGAAGCAGAGGCTGTTAGTGCTTAGAAAACTGTAGCAGTGCGGGGTACGGTGGTGCATGCCCGTAATCCTAGCACTCTGGGAGGTCAGCGGGGGCGGAGGTGTGTGTGCGGGAGGCAGAGTTCTTTGAGTTCTAGCCCAGCCTGGTCCCCAAAGCAAGTCCAGGGCAGCCAAAGCTACACAGAGAAACCTTGTCTCGAAAAACCATAAAAAAGAAAACCACAGCAGTATTTCAGTAATTTTAATATTATTTAACTCCCTCCCTGGACACGTGATGGTTTGTACTGGTGAAGAACGTGATTTTGGAGTCAGAATGGGCTTTGTATTTAGTCTGCTTTTTCTCATTGTGAATTTCATGAAACAGTTTATTCTCAATTTCCAAATTTGCAAGATGATAATAATGACATAAGAATCAAGTAAGGCCTCACTAACCAAGTCATGATAACACTGTATTTAGATGGTGGGATTTTTATCAGCAGTAAAGTTCTTCAACAGTGACTCGGGCATTTGTACTTGGAGTCATGTAAAGATTGACACATACTGGTTGTCCGTCTCTTTAAAGAGTCTACAGGATGCAACTGCATGATTTTAATACTAATCTTCTCTGGGAAGCATTCGTGCTTAACGACACACTGATGTTTGGTAATTATAAGGTTTGAGTTACAGATTTCTTGCAGAAAGCCCTATTCTCAGGCGTGCCTCACAGTCCATACGTTTACCTTCTACATTCATTCACCAGAGTTGCACATCCACGGTCATAAAACTAGTCACGGAAGTCTCTAGCTTTTCATTGCATGCAGTTCTACCTGCTCATTTTCTGATTCTACCAACCCATAATGGTTTAAGCCTTTGCTACATTGCTTAGCTAATTAGAAAAACCATCTTATTCTATGTATATGGATGTTTTCCCTGATTGTATGCATATCTGTTCACCACATGTGCGCCCGCTGTCCATAGAGGCCGGAAGAAGGCATCAGATCCCCTGAATATGGAGTTACAGCTGGGTTGCAAGTCACCTTGTGAGGGCTGAGAATTGAACCCAGGTCCCCTTGAAATGCAGGCAGGGATTTTAACCTCTGAGCCAACTCTCCAGCTCTATATCTGTAGTATTAGTTCCTCTGTTTTATTTTTTTTGGCTTGTTTGTTTGTTTAAGACAGGTTCTCACCCTGTAGCTCAGGCTGGCCTGGAGGGCACTGTATAGTGTCGGGTAGGTTTGTACTTACGGAAATCCTTCTGCCTGAGCCCTGGAATGCTGAGATGATAGGCACGACCCCGTAGGCCTGGTTTACTTACATTTTTGAGACACAGAAGTCTATGTAGTGTGGAATAGGAAGGGAACCAAGAAAGGCTATATGGATGACACCAAGCTGTAAGAGCCAGGTTGGGGTGAAGCGTGGAGAAATGAAATAGAAGGAGAATATCTAGGGGATTGCGAGAGCCAGGGAAAGGGGAGAGGGATGAATAGATAAAGTCAGAAACCGACTGGGTGGAGTGAGCGTCGGGAGGGGGAACGTTGTGGTGAGAGGCTGGGTCCACAGGTGGCATCTAGTACCACTATGGCTCTAGGAGGTAACTTTTCATGCAGGGATGGATGTGGATGCTGTAGGCGGATGATAGGAGGGTAGGGACCAGAACAGCTGAATTCAGGTGTGCCTGCACTGCAGGGGTACGGGGTGGTCAGAAACATGGATGATGAAATTACCCTAGCCGGCAGCAGGCTTGAAGGTCACTGTGGAATCATGAATTTAAATCTAGAGGATGAACAGAAGGTAGTTGGCAGGTGCTAGTGGAAGAGGTAAGTGATGGTGTGAAGTGGCACAGTGAGACAGGGCGGATAGGACCAGTGTTGGGATTCCAGACTGCTTCGCCAGTGTTTACTGCACATGCATTCCTTTATACCTCAGCAGAATGCCTAGTCGGCGGGACATGACTTCAGTGTTTCCAATTAGAATAAGTTCTATTAAGACTTAGAATGTCACCCTTTAGTTCTTACTCCACACACCTATTTTATATATTCACTAATTGGCGTAGTAGTTGGTTTAAAAAAAAACAATTGTTCTAAATTGTGTGTTTGTGTGTGTGTGTGTGTGTGTGTGTGTGTGTGTGTGTGTGTGTGTGTGTCTGTCTGTCTGTCTGTATGTCTGTGTCTGTGTGCCTGCGGATGAGGGTGCAGAGTCTTTGGAGGCCACAAGAGGGCATCAGATCCCCTGCACCTGGAGTTACAGGCAGTTGTGAGCCTCTAGATCTGGGTTATGAGGACTGAATTCTAATCCTCTGCAGGAACATTAAATGTCACTAACTGCTGAGCCATCTCTTCAGCCGTGGTATAGTAGTTTAAAAACCCTGTCTTAAATTCTGTCTGTATCTTACCTGTGCTGAGCCTGTAGTCCATAATTGGCGTGGTTAAACCTTGCGTTTAGTTTATTCTCTGCCCATCTGTTGATCAAGGAAGTGGGGCAGAACCTCTGGATGGTTCTGTTATAGCGGGTGAAGAGTGTGGTGTCCAAGGGATTCCCATTGTCCCAAACTCGGTTCCATACCCAGGTTCCTCGTCTTGTGCTGAGAAAAACCTGTCATAGGGGAGAGGTCACCCAGAAAACCTTTTACCTCTAATCATACTGATCTAAAATTCTGATGCTCTTACTTTTTGGTTGTTGAAGGGGGTGGTATTAACTGCTCACATCGCTCCACCCTCTTGCCTTTGCTTCCCTATCACCTTGCCAATTCACTTAATGTTTGTCACGGTCCTTTGTTTCCCATAACCAGGCCAGGTGTCTGAAATCTGCTCTGTTCCAGAATGTGAAGTGTTTTTTTTAAATCCCAAACAGGTTATTACATTGGGAGTTGCAAGTTCACCCTCATGTTTTTTTTTTAATCCCAAGCAGGTTATTACATTGGGAGTTGCAAGTTCACCCTTATGTTCCCTGCATGCTATGTGGTTTTGATGGAGAAATAGCTGAATACACAGTTACAAGGTGAAGGGAGAAAATTGACACTGCAAATGTTCTCATAGCTACGGATGCACAATTCCATATAAATACTGTAAGGACCCACAGCCCAGAGCATAGCTATGGGGATTAGCTACTTTGAGTCATTTAACTAAGACTTTGAAGAAAGATGCAGCTTTTTAAAGAAGGCACAGCCACCATCTTGCAAGGTCACAATCACAGAGACTTCTCATTCATGAATATACACAAAGCCTGGTGTGGGTCAGTAGCCCACAGGATGGCTACTTACGCATGTGGACATCCGGTGTTTGAAATCTCATGTTTTCTTGGTGCATACTCTGAATTAATATCAAAGGCTAATTTTGAGTGACAGAACGGGGACTTCCATGGACTTTAAAACAGCGTTTGCAGTAGTATTTTGCTGCTTGTTTTTCTTACTTGTTACATCCATACTTAGTGAAACCCCACAGACCTGCTGCTCCGTGCTTCGCTATTCATTCATAAACCAGCAAAGTACCTCACTCACGCCCATGTGTATTGTTCTGTGTAAGATCATGCCCACAGTGAACACTTGGGTTTCCTGTGGATTTAACTTCTGCTTTTAAAGGTTTATCTCCTTAGTGTGGCCACATGGAGATAATTCTAAGGTACTCAGCTGTAGTTTGCCGTCTCTCACAGCTCATTCATTATGTAGAAGAATATCCTCGCTTAGCTATTATTTCCTTAATGTATACCCAGAAGAAGAACTCATAACGACCTTCCTCAGCTTACAGCCACGATGGGAACACCACTGCTAAAGCCCGCAGAACCAGGGTAAGACACCAAACCTGTTCAGCGACAGTACTGATCTCGCCCGCCACATCTGCTCCGGAATTCCCAATGCCAATCACGACCACTCGCTTTCCCACGAAGTTGTCTGGGCGCTTGTACTCGCAGCTGTGGAGACAGGAGCCTCGGAACTCGGTGATCCCTGCAAAGACGGAGTCAAACCCCCCCGAGTCACAAGCAGCAGTAGGAAATGTGCGTGGCAATTCCATTCCCAAGCTTTAAGTCCATATTATGTAACCCGCCCCTTTTCTGTTCTTGGCCGCTTATTGACAATATTATAAAAGATGATTATCCAAAGAAGGGCATCTTCAGGGCAGCAACTCCGTGGTGAAGAGCAAGATCAAAGCACATGAACGTTTCTTTTTAAATGTACGAGTTTAAATCTGTCCAGTATGGTGATTCACAGGATCATGCAGCAAGAGGAGGCCACTGACCATTCATGTCTCTGTTTATATAAGTGCAGCTATTCAGCGTTCTCTGTGACCCTGATTACGCATCTCACAAATAAGTGAGGCCCTTTTTCTACACAGCAAGAGCCCTGTTGCTCAAAAGAAACTGAATGCAAACCACACAGGCAACTTTGTAACAGTCACATAAAAATACACAAAAGTGTGTGTGTGTGTGTGTGTGTGCAGCTGCCTGGGGAGTTCAGAAAATTGTGTAGGATCCCTAGGAGCTAGAGCTGCAGACAGTTATAGGCCATCTGGCATGGATGCTGGGAACCAAACTTGGTCCCCTAGAGGTGCAGTAAGCAGTCTTAACTGCTGAGCCATTTCTCCAGCACTAAATTCAATGACATTTCTTACTCATACATAGTCTAATAAGTTAATTTATAACTGACATCTAAAGGCATTGATGAGATATTTTATACATTTTATTGTGTCTCTGAAGTCAGATGCTTTTTTTTTTTAATCGAATGTACATCCCAGTTTGTGTCAGATGTGTTTCCTTAACAATTTGAGATGTGGCCTGTAGGGCAGTCTTTGCGTATGTATTATGGCTTCCAGGTTAGTGTTTTTAAGGGATTCCTGAGTGTGCTAATGAGTGGGTCTGTTTCATGTGCATTCACTTGGGCTTTCTCTCTTCTGTTTTTGTTGTTGTTGAACTCTGATGTGTTAGTTTTTGCTTTACCTCATTATGTTTTGTTTTATTATACTTCATTTTTTTTATTATCACTTAGAAGACTTTATTTTCTAATTAGAGATAGAAAGGGGTGAATCTGGATGAGAGGGGAGCTGGGGAGGAAGAGACAGGAGTAGAGGGAGTGGGAACCATAATCAGGATATATTATGTGAGAAAAAAATCTATTTCCAATAAATGGAAAAATTAGAAAATGATTTACTTATTGTTATTTTACATCAATGAGTATTTTTGTCTTGCATGTATGTCTGTGTACCACATGTATGCATTGCTGTGGAGGCCAGAAACATGTGTCATATTCCCTGAAATTGGTATTATAGACAGTTGTGAGCTGCCATGTGGTTGCTGGGAATTGAACTCAGGACCTTTGGAAGCGCAGCCAGCTCTCTTAACCACTGAGCCATCTTTCCTGACCCTGTGTGACTTGTATTTCTAGCAATAATAATAATACATGGCCATCAGCTATCTTCTTTGGTTTGTAAAATTTGAATATTTTTTTTCATAAAAGGAATAACCATCTTTTGAACATGTCCTCCTCTTCCCTAGCACCTCCCTTAGCCTCGCTGTTCCTACTCACCTTATATCCTTTCTCTCTCTCTCTTTCATTTTTTTCATTTCTTTTTTAAAAATTGGAAATAGACCTTTAAAACAAAACTAATTCTATTTCAAAAATATTAGGTAATATTGACATAAAGTCTAATTTTGGTGGTATTTTCTATAGTTCAGGGGTAATGTAGCCTCTGAAATGGCTCCAGTTTTGTCTTCCTGTTTCAGTCCTCACCATCACCCCACTCCTCTCCAGACTGTTGGTCTTGCTTTGATTCTCCTGTTAACTCATTCCCTATCCCACCATCACATTAATGAGATAAAATATGACCAGGTTCCTTTATACACACGCACGCACGCACGCACGCACGCACGCATGCACACACGCACGCACACACGCACGCACACACACACCATTTTCTCCTTCCTCCGTGGTGTTCAGTAGACCCTCCACACTCTTCTCTGCCAGCCCTACCAAGTGTATGTGGTTCTCTGAGTTCACAATCTCACATGGCTGCTTCTTTTCCAGAAAGACTTTCATTCTCTAGGCTTTGTAGCCAGGGGAAACTCTATTTCCTGTCTCACTGTTGCTTCTCTTGTCAGATCTTTCCTGACTGTTAAGGAAGCGGCCTTGCTCTGTAACCATTCTGCAGCAAATAAACACATCTGTCAATGTCTGTGATGGTACAGGCAACGCAACGTTTGTACTATCAGAGTTTTCCTGTAGCCCGCTTAGTTAAATACCTGCAAAATCCTGTAAGGGAAGATACTTCTCAGTGTAGTGACCACTGCAGACCATGACCCCATCAAAGATGTAGGTTTTCTGCTTTCCATCAGCCTCCACCACAACATCCCACTGGCCTGAGGATGGAAAATCAGGGCGCTTCCTCACGCTGCACACCTTTGTCTAGGAAACAAATAAATGGGAACAGCTGATCTTGGAGCACTGATCTTCTTCTTTTCTCCTCTTCCTCCTGCTCCTCTTCTTCTTCTTCTTCTTCTTCTTCTTCTTCTTCTTCTTCTTCTTCTTCTTCTTCTTCTTCTTCTTCTTCTGGTTTTTCAAGACAGGGTTTCTCTGTGTAACAGGCCTGGCTGTCCTGGACTCACTTTGTAGACCAGGCTGGCCTTGAACTCACAGCTGTCTGCTAGCCTCTGCCTCCCAAGTGCCAAGATTACAGGTGTGCAAGCAGATTGTTACTTCCATTCAGAGCTCCTGGCTATTTAGGATTTTAATATAAAGTTAATAAATATTACTTCTCAAGGATCGAAGTATGTTGGGAAAACAACGCACTAAAAGTCCCCTCCCCCATTTTACTTTTCATACATTTAACAGAAGGCAGATTTCAGGAACAATCTCCATGACAAGGCTTCTATTTTGAGGAACAAACCAATAGAGAGCTGTATCTTCACAAATCATTAGAGTGGGGGAGATGCAGGTGGAAAATGCAGATCTAAACTGTGCCCAGCTGGTTCTGTGCTCAGACTTTGCTCTGACCAATGCGCAGGCGGTGGGCGGGGTTTCCCTCCTTACCCGGAACTGGATGTGTTTCATCAGCCCGAAGTGCCTGGTGTACATCCTGAGATACTCCATTATTTTGGAGTTGTGCAGGTAGTTGGGGTAATGGTCAGGAAAGGGGTAGTCGCTGAAGGCTGTCATCTCCTTGGACGTATTGCAGGTCAAAGATTTGTATATCCCAGGCTTTCCACTTTCTGATGTCTCCTAAACGAAACAAAACAACCCTTGGCTTCCAGAGCTTTGGAAAGCAATGTTTAGGGACGATGAGAGCTGTGATGTTGGGTTTATATTTTATTGAAAACTCATGTTACTGTTGGAGTCTAAGATACTGCCCAACGGTCTGAAAGCACTAGACTCTTTTAGAAGGAAGCTCTTAGAATTCTTATGGTGATAGACACCAGTAATAATTCAGTCATTCAAGAAATAAGATAATACATACCCAGAACACAGCACAAGAAGCAAATAAAAACTAACAGAAAGGGATTTGGGATGAGAGGATGAAGTGAACCTGTCATCTTAGCTGGGCTGGTTTTATTGGTGAAGGCGTGTCCAGGGAGGGTTGACCAGGGGGAGGATCTATCTACAATAGGCCTTCCTATGGGTGGAACTACTTAAGGGACTAGGGATCTAGTTGCAAGAAAAGGGGGAAGGGGAGAAATCTCATCACTGCAGGCATTATCTTTGCGTTCTGGCTGCCTTCAGCAGCCCAGTCATGTCATTCCTGTGCCAAAGAACTAAAACAAAACCATGGGCCAAGATAAGCCTGTGATCTCTTGAGTTGTTTGCCTCGTGCAAGCTGTCTCAGTGATGAGGTAGCTAGAAGAAAATGGAGTAAGATTCTTCATGTAACTGAGAAGCTTCAAGTTGGTCTGAGTAGAAGATATTACTATTTTGTAAATACTACTTAAATTATTTAAAATGTATGTGCTCTAATTCCTGCTAGGAAGTCTTACCCCGCCCCCCCCCCCGCCCCATGCACAGACATCATTATACTTTATGAGGATATAATTCATAAAATTACCTCGTATCTCCACAGCCCACCAATGTCATCGCTCTTTTCATAACAAGTAGGCTCCAGTCCTTCCTCCAAGCAGCTCTTAATGGCTCCTAGTCCACTAACCCCGGCACCGATGATGGCAATCTGTTTTACTTCCATGGTCTCTGAATAAGGAAGAGCTCTTCCAGTTTTCCTAGAGGAGCAAAATCAAGTTCATTGCCAGGTTAGTTCTCCCATTAGTTTTAGCAACATTATCATTTGTTTTGATAGAAGTTTGACTTTTTTTTTCTTTACCATGGCTTCTTTTGTCTTGATTTGGAACACACAAGCGCCCTCTCTCTCTCTCTCTCTCTCTCTCTCTCTCTCTCTCTCTCTCTCTCTCTCTCACACACACACACACACACACATCCAGATACACACACAGCCACACACATTCCTTCAATACCAGATTGTTTAATCATTTCATTCTAACCATAAGAGTTTTCTAATTTAAACAGAACAGAATCGCATGTAGTTACATATTACTGAAACTCCTTCCAAAAACAGACATATCCAAGTTGAAAAAATATTGCACTAAATTTTGTCTTAAAAGATTTTATGTAAATAATGAAAATGACTGCAATCATTTGCTTACTCAGGGCTGTCAGGAAGGTGCATGGGGAGATTGTAGTTAGTCCCAAGCCAACAGAGAACAGTAGAGCTTGTATCTCTTGACTCAACATTTGAAAAGTTGGGATGAAATATTTGGGGGGTGGTGGTGTTAGTTTTGATGATATGGGGGGAGTAATGGTAGAAAAAGTGTATTTATTTCTTCTTTAGTCTGAGCTCCGTGCTGGTGAGACGGCTCCAGTGGTAAAGGAACTTGCCAGACAAGACCAGTGACCTGAACTCTGTCCTTGGAACCCAAGTGAAAATGGAATGAGAAATCTGGCTCCACAAAGCTGTCCTTTGACTTCTACGTGGCACTATGACATGTGCTTGATAATAAGTAAAAAAAAAATTAAGTCAGAATCCATTTGTCTATGTCACTTTCAAAGTCCTCCAGAAACCAGGCTCTACCCCACCACGTTTACCTCTGCTGCCCTCTTCCTCTTGCATGCCTCTGCTGCACTGCACAGCACAGTGACCCCCTGGTATTTCCTTGCTCCTTACTCCTCTTTCCAGAATGTCTTCTCTTTCCCTCAAATCCAAGTATACACCATCGAGACTTAGTTCTGGGAGAAACGTTGCCACTGGCCACCTTTTACCCCCACCCCTCTTTGACATTCTCCAGTTAGCGTACGGGAGTGGGACATTTTATACACGCAGAAAGCATACTTTGTTCATATTTCACCCTCCCCCATTAACCCTCTTCCATTTCTCTGTTCTCTTCTGGATCCCACTGCTCTTTTCGAACAGTTGCTCCCATGTCTTTTTACCTTTTAGATTCCACATGTGAGAGGGAGCATGTAATACTCGTCTGAGTCTGGCTTCTTAGATTACGCCAATAATCTTAATAACAACCACAAAGAAGACTTTGTGACTGAACAGTGCTGTATAGCACCTTTGCTCATCCATCCATCTACTGACCAGAAGGAAGGCTGACTTCATAAAACTTGGCTACTGTGAATGAATCTGGCCATTTTAAATGTCTCTGTGCTTCTCTTACCTACCGTCACTTGTCACTTCAACATCTAAGAGTCCATCCTAGTTGTCTTGTGTTCTCTCGCACTACATTCTCCTGCAATTAGATGGTGACACATGACGACCGGGACGTCACAGTCTCTGTGAGTCTGCATCATAGTGCCAAGGGACAGCCTGGGACTCCATGGCACAGAAACAAGCTCAGTTCTTCTGAGACTAGGTTCTCCTTATCTCAATCTTGGCTTGATAGGGGTGGGGTTCTGCTTTACCCCCACCTTGGATACACCTGAGGGGCTTTACTCCTTGTTTTTCTGCCCTCTTCACTCTGACTATAATTCACGTGGAGGGGGAAGTGGCCCCTCGGGAGGGAAACATGTAGGCTCCGCTAACCGCGGTAGGAACTGAAGCAAGTCTAGGACTGTGCCTCTTCACGGAAGCTCTTTCTTCTGTCCTGGAGTGATATAAAGTGAGCTGTGGCCACCTACGCATCCACCATGACGTGATCTTGGAGGAATCCACCCGCCCTCCTGGGCAGGTTCCAGTCTAGACTTGAGGGAAAAGAAATGGGAATTCTATTCAGGCTGTTGGGTAAGCCATCGTCTCTAATGCAGCTGGAATGAGAAGCCTTGTACTCTAGGCATATAGTTATAACTTAAGAACCTCTGTGTTCAAAACAGTTGCATACAGCCCATTCCTTCATTTTTCAAAAATGCAGATCCTATGTTTATTTCAAAGCAGTGTTTATAATTCACTTAATCTCATAATAAATAAAACTCATACTATTTAAACTTTGATATGTATGTACTGTCCAGAATGTCACCTGTTCATACATAGCCATTATAGTTATGAACTCAGGAATATTATTTATTCTTTTTTATTATCCTACAATTAACCCTTGCTTGCTAATTTTGAAAAAGTCATGAAATAGATAACTAAAAGAAAAGAATCAAAATTACATATCTCATTGAGAAGTTATCCAGTATACTATCCATGGGTTTAGACTCTTATTTTATAAATATGATTATGTGTGTATCTATGCATAGATATCCACCAAACTAGTATGCTACATAGCATTCCACCTAATTTTCAGTGAAAAATATTATAAATATACTTGTATTTATAGGGAGGGTTTCAGGAAATATTTGGTGGGTGAATTAGTGGATTTTAATGGCTACAGGATTTTAAATTGTCTACTCTTCTGTTGCACCTTAGAATCTTCTTGCTTGCCATTATTGCAAAGAAACAAAGGTTATTGTACTTTTTAAAAGTTCGTTTCTGGCTACAAAAGTTTTATTGCTTCACTTGCTGTCTATGAAAATAGAACTGCTTAATTTATATCCAGGCTACGAGACATAACGGCTTCTGTTGGCTAGTGCCTGGAAAGTAGTACATGCTCAGCACATGGGAGCCAGCGTTTTAATGAGTACTTGGAAATTTCCATTGTTAAAAAATACAATGAAAATGTAATAGCTGAGAGGAGAGGGTGTATCTATTAAATTCTTGTTCAATTATTAGTGGCTCCCTACCTAGTTTTTTGCAGTGTTATTTCATTTTCTCTAGTTCCTGGTTTTCCCCATATTTTAATGTCATGTCCCTGAGGAATTTTGAGCCCATAGGAGCAGTGTATTATAGAAATAAGATTTGAATCTTCCCAGGAATTTTGTGCACACTGAGAGGACAAAACCAGTGTAGTGAAGATGTGACTCTCAACAACACATGCGTGTTAGAAATATAATTAGCATTTTTCTGAATATAAAATTTGTATTTATTCTATTAGTGTCTCAATTTATGACAATCTGTTTAAAATGAAAAATCCAGGCACAAGCTCAGACAAGCCATTTTTTCCACAGTGCTATAAATATTTAAGGCAGGGATAAAGATTAGGAAACCACCTCTTGTCTTTAGCTTCTGTAGTGGCCTTGGACAAGTTGCTTGATATGCTCATTAGTCCTGATCAACCCTTATAAAAAAGAAACAAATCTCAATTAGAATGTATTTGTACATGATCCTTCGGTCAGATAAAAACATTTTTTCTTTTTCTTTTACATCTGACTAAAACGGGTCCATAAACATAAAGTCAATGTATTTCATTTCCATCCTTGGTTCTACTAAGTGTATTCCCCATCCACCTTCCATTTATAATCATTACTTCCAAATCTGCCTGTAGTAGCAATTTCAAGGCTATGGAGTAACATGAAATATTATGTTTCTCCACTGTATTATGATAAGGAATGTCATACCTTTGGCAACCTAGTGTAAATTGCCTTAATAGCCACTATAGTGTACATTTCACATTATTTTCCCTCTATTATTAAAGCTTGATATCTTGGAAAATTCAAAGATAGATAGAAAGAAAGAAAAAGAAAGAATCCTGGTATTTGGGGATGTATTTCTACTGATAGAAAAGAGTGGTTGAAACTAATGAAACAGAAGTTTAGGAAGGGAACACAGGGGGCAGGGGACATCAGAAGCCAGAGGGAGGGCAGCGCAACTCACGGTCTTTGAAACACAAGTGCCGGTCTACTCCTGGATTGAGCTGTACCCGCGTTGCCTTTGGTTTTCTGCCTTTGATTCCGTGGGCTAAGTTTCTTACCAAGAGAGCAGGAAACACATCCACTCCTTTATCTGCCAGTTCTCGATCCTCTTCTCCTTGGGATTCTCTCCACCTCCGAGGAAACCACAATGCTGTCCCTTCTTGGTTCTCTTTTATAAGCATTTGGGTTCACTCCCACCCGCCATCAGAGAGCAGGACCTTCACAGCTACTACTAGGAGGAACCACCCATGTCCCTTGAAATGTGTGATCACTGCAGATAAACGTGAAGTAGTGTTTCCACATAATTGCTACAAATTACTTCTGAGGATATAAGTCTTCAGTTTTCCCGCCTTGGGGCTCTCAAGCACAGAAAAGCCTCCTTTACAGATGTTATCAGGACTCTTTTTTAATGTCAAACTGCTGTGCACATTTCCAAAGCAATGTCATCCATACCTCATGCATTATCAAGGGTTCTCCAGAGAGACATAATCAATAGACATAGCGATACATGTAAATATAGTAGAAGAGATTTATTAGAGACATCAAACGAAAGGATCATGACAGCCGAGAAGTCCTCTGGGCGTCAGTAAGCCTGAGACGCTGTAGTGCAGCCAATGGCTTCAGAATCAGGGAAGCTGATGGGAAACCTGCACCTGAGGCTGAAGGTACAAGAATGGAGGGAGTTGCCAGGTTAAGTCCTGATGTCCAGAGATCTCGTCCCTTCCCTACAGAGGAAGGCTAATTCCCAGGTGATGCTTTCCCACCTCTTCATATGCTAAAGCTCAAATATCATGATGGAAAGCTAGTAACACTTAAATGCCAATGTAAATTCTTTTTTTATATGATAAAAGAACAGTAAGTGTGAAACAAAGGCATTGCATGTTAAATGCATTAAATGAAACAAACGTTATACACACCAAGAAAAAGTACAGAGGAAAAAAAAATCTTCACTGTAACCACCAAAATAATCTCAATAAAATAAGTGTTTATGACCATTAGGATATTAATTTCTGTAGCTAGTCATATGGTTAAAACTGGTATTGATTGATTGATGGATGGATGGATTGAGACAGGCTAGATTTGACCTTGCTATAATCTTCTTATACCTGCCTCCTAAGTGCGGGGCTGACAGACATGCGCCATCATGCCTGGGTAAAGCTGGTAGTTAAAATTAATTTTTTTGGTTGTTGTTATCATGTTTCTTTTCTTCACCAGAAAAAAAAACCATCCTAAGTATTTTAAAATAAATTTCACACCCAAGACCTAGCTCCCAAACCTCATATGCAGCTGGTGTGGCTGGGCTTGGACATCCAGAACTTTTCTATATGCCTACAAGCTTCCCTCTCAACAAAAGAGAAGGCATCACAGGGCTAATTGTGTCCATCGTTCAAAGAAATGAAGACTGAGTTGTTTTGTTGAGTAAACTGTTCCTAGTTTGAAAGAACCAACTGCAGATGGCGTTAATTCAAAGAGAAGTGGCAGACTGACCCAGTGTTTCAGAGAGTCCAGCTGGTAGAGGTACTGAGGAGCCCGGCCAAGTATGTCCCCGTGATTTTGGCTAGAGGATGACATTTATAGGGTGGTCGGGATGGAAGTGACCAAGCTTGAATATACCCATCTTAAATTGTGCTAGTGTCAAAGAGTCAGGTGCTTTCCCTGCAGCAAATCAATGCATAAGACTGTACATACATCTGCAGTGGTTTTGTCTGTTTATAGCCTTCCAGGTAACGCTGCAGGGACAGCTGATGAGGTTACTCAAGGGTGAGAGAGCATTCACAGTGGTTATATATCAAGATGCCTGCTAAGCTTAGTCAATACTTGTAACTAGCTATTAAAATCCTATAGTTTCCCCCATCCCTGCCCCCCAACCATACACACCTTTTGCAATACGCCCTGGGCCTGGAAGGGGTTTTACCTTTGTGTGGCGTGTTCTATGAGACCATTCATTTGGTTTGTCAGCTGAGTCTACGTCATCAGCAGAGGGTCACGCACCAGAACAGACCGAGAACACTAATGCAAGGGAAAAGAGCGATCCTTGTTTTCCCACCGGCAACCAGATAAACATCTTTCCGTTAGAAGGAACAAGATCAGATAAGGGATTAATTCAAGTTTAGCAGGTTCCAGGAAAAGCAACACAAAAATGCAACTAGGTACTTAAAAAATGAGTGTTTAGTAGGGATTTATAAAGGCAGATCAAGGTCTTCTCGCAAGAGGCTATTGGTAGCATTGTCAGTGTGCAAGCCATTAAGCGAGGCTGATGCCTTTAGAGGAAACCTGTAGGCTTTTAAATTGTTTATTTTATTTATTATAATTTATTCACTTTACCTCCCTATTGTTATCCCCTCCCTCTTATCTTCCTATTCCCTCCCACCCTCCCTCTTCTGCCTATTCTCCTCCCTTAGACCTCTGGCGACAGCCTATTAGGTCTCATTAGGATAGCCTGCGTCCCCTTCCTCTGTGTGCCCGCTAGGCCATCTTGCCAAGGGGCAGTGACCAAATCGTGGACACCAGAGTGCATGTCAGAGGGTCAGCAGCAGCCTCCCCTCCCGCCACATGGAGAATCAGCTACATCTGAACAGGGGTTTTGGTTCTCTGCTTGCATTGTCCTTCACTGGTGTTTCCGTTGGTGCAGGTCACCCTGTGTCCAGATCCACAGGCTCCCTCTCAGCCACTGCCCAGAGTCCAACTTCCAGTCCCAGTATCTGTCCCAATCTCCCACTGGGTGGAGTCTCTCAGAGGACATCTGTGTTGGGCTAATATCTGCTTATAAGTGAGCACGTGCCGTGTGTGTTTTTCTGGGTCTGGGTTACCTCACTTAGGATGATCATTTCTAGTTCCATCCATTGGCCTGCAAATTTCAAGATTTCCTTGTTTTTAGTAGCTGAGTAGTATTCCATTGTATAAATGTACCACGGTTTCTTTATTCATTCTTTGATTGAGGGACATCTAGGTTGTTTCCAGATTCTGGCTACTACAAATAGAGCTGCTATGAACATAGTTGAGCAGATGTCCTTGTTGTGTGGTGGAACATCTTTCGGGTATAAGCCCTGGAGTGGTATAGCTGGGTCTTGAGGTAGCACTATCTTCAATTGCTGGAAACCTTTAGTTTAATGTACCTTAAAGTGCCATTTCTTCTTGTTTCAGCTAAAATCTTTTTTTAGGGGGTGCAGGGGGAACTGAGCACACCCTGGGGAATTTCTGTCTATCATCTTTATGAAACAAGATGAATATTTCCTAAGGTGTTGCAGTCTATTATTTTAACTTCTTGAACATGTGCTCCATCATTCTGAGCAAAGCACACCCCAAAAGGTGTCTGACATCTTTCGTCTTGAACTATGACCTAAAACTGAGCATGCTCACAATTGTGATCACTCCTAAAATGCTTTCCTATAGGAATACATGTAAGTTCTCTAAATAAACCTCAATGCTGTCTTTGTTCCAGGGGCTGGCTACCCTGAAGAGAATGCCTATGCTCTCCTTCCTTGCTGCCGGGGATGAGTCCCTTCCTGTCCTTTTATTTCTTGTTTTGGCTGTGCGTGCACTGAAATGTAAATTCTACATGTGTGATTCCAAACACAACAGGAGCCATCAGGGAGGAGCAAGTAACCCAAAGGACAAGGTCCCTGCGTGATTTCTCTAAGTGATCATGAAAATAACATTTTAGACCATCTGTGGACCCACTAGATATTAGATATTTTTCTTTACCCTACTCAGGATGTAAACTATGATCACACAGCTAGATTGCAAGAGGTTAGGTGGTAACCAAGTAAGAAGGGTCACAGACTCCGCACACTGGGACAAGAACTCACACAACAATCTGGGGTAGGCAGACAACAGGTATACCAATCAATTATCTAAATTTTTTTTAGGTTGATTGCAAAGGGAAAAACGATGGCGCTGTCCTTGCATTTACTTTACCTGTGCAGGGTCTGGATCCCCAGGTTACATGCATGCAGATGGTACTGGCGACTAGTGGCCCCAGCCACTCATATGTGACAGTTGTGTCAGCTGCATGATTATGCCATGATTTATCAAGTGTTCAGGCTCATTCCTGAGTGGTGTGTCCTGGTCACTGTCAGTCTGTCATGGATATACCTGCGCCACAATGAGCTCCTTAAGACCTTTGACAGTGGCGACTTTATGGCTTTCTTGGTAGGACTGATGAGATCAGAAGATCTCAGTGGCATCCATAGTATATGTGGTTAACGCACCGTTCAACCATAAGCACATCTGGCTAGTGGCACGGATTACATGACACTCATAGCTATGGCCACTGACTCTTTTGGCTGCTTTCCTCTTAAAGACAGTGTAAGCAGCAGATTATACTGCAGCAGACCTCAAGACATTTGTCCTACCCTCAATGGACCCATGTGTCTGCTGCACATTTTCATGTATGGAGACCACCTTCTCTTGTAGTTGGAGGATCAAAGATACCACACAGCTCCCAGGAGTGTGGGGTAGTTAGTTTCACAGATAACCAGGAACCATCATAGCCTATAGCTGTAGGACTCATACCACTGATTAGAGTAGGGAGACACACCATAGCAGATTGTATTGGTAAAATAAGCCATCCACACACCTCCTTTACAGACTGGCCAGTTCCTACTGTCACTCTGTAAGTATTCATCAGTGATTCCAACTGTGGTAGGGCATTGTACAACACTGGTGTTCCTGGGAGAGTTCATATAACTTCAGCTGCTGTGACTAAAAGGGTAGGGGTTATTATTATTATTTTTTTTGCTCTTTTCCTTGTCAGCAAGCCCATGACGTGACATGCTGGTAACGTGTAAGTGCACAGCATTCCTGATACCCCAGCTACGCATATACTTGACTTTCACATGCTCCTTTCTGGGAAAATCTTGTGTCACCCCATTTTTGGCTGGCCAATATACTGGGCATTGACATTGGACTGACTAAGAATAAAGTCCACCAGTAATGCAGGGGACCCTACCAATGCCTGCACATCATTTATCACAAGGGTGTGGGGGGGGGAAGTTTTCTTGTTTTGTTTTAATCTAATACTGCATCTGGAATCAATTAGGTCTTATTCACACAGACCACTTCCAGGTTTTTTTTTTTTTGTACACTCCGCAGCCTAGGATCTCATCGGAATTGACAGCCCAACTCTTGCACGCATCGGTGAGTGAGCTGATGTTCTGCCCAGTCACGTACACACAGTCCAATCTTCACAAACTAGCATATCATCTGGATAACTGGACCAGAAAATCGATAGAGAATGAGAGCCGAGGAAGACCCAGGCAACCACAACAAGACATGTAGTAGTATTGAGTAGATCCCTGGATGCCCACTGCCTTTTCTCCTCCATTAAAAGCAAGCTAGTTTTGTAAAAGAGTGGTGCAAACAAATGCTGGAAAAGGCATTCGCTGAATCCAGAACAGAGTAAACATAGCCAAGGGAGGTCTTTTAAAAATATCTAAGTGATGTTCGGCTCTGTAGGGTGGACAGGACTTTCCATCTGGCCTAACAAAGCTAGCCTAGGAGTTATAGACAGGTAGAATTACAAACTGATCTTTCTTCTACCTTCTGTCCCATATCTTAGCACGACCATCTGACAGCTTGTACTGCCTGAGGTTCCCCCACTCAGGGGCAGGATGGCTAGCAGGTTTGTCACACACCCCTTTAACCTTAGCTTTGCTATTCAAACTTTGAGTCTCTCTGCACTGTCTTTCTGAGTAGAATAACCTTCCCCAGAAAGTTTTAAAGAAGGTCCAGAAGTCAGGATGGAATAGTAAGTGGATGTTCTTTGCTCCCCCCCCCCCACATTTTTATTAGGTCTTCAAGATTTTCAAACAAGGTGGTTTGGTCATATTCAGTTCCTCCCCAAACTCTCTCTAGATTTAGTTTCCCTTCCACACCCACCCAGTTTTGTGTCCTCTTTTTTGTGTTATTAGAAAACGTTTTGAGGTTTATTTATCTTCAGCGTATTAGTGTTTTCTCTGAATGTGGGTGGAGATCAGAAGAGAGTGTTGAATCTCTAGCAACTGGAGTTACTGAGAGTGGCAAGCCACCATGTGGGTGCTGGGAACCAAGCTGGGTCCTTTGCAAGAGCAGCTCATGTACTTACCTGCTGAGCCATCTCTCTAGTGCCTTCTTTTTACTTTAGTTTAAACACATCAAGTACAGCGGATACTGTCTATATGCTCTTGGATGTGTGGGTTTCCACTGGAGTTGGCCAAGCCACCAGGGACCACACCTGTCAAGCAAAGTGACTATTCTTCTCCTAGAAGCTGTCAATTGTCAGTGGCTCATTAGCTAGGGGTGGGACTTCCTGCCTACCCACCTTCTCAGTGCTGGGATTTTCTCTGCCTCGAGCTTGCTCAGGTCTTGTGCATGCTGTCTTAATTGCTATGAATTCTTACATGTAACTGCCTCGTCACGTCCAGAAAACACTGTTTTCTTCTAGTCATCCAGTACCTCTGGCTCTTTATAATCTTTCCACTCCCTTTTCTAAAACCATCCTTGAGCTTTGAAAGGAGAAGTTGGGCTATAGTTCTTTCCCAGTTGTAGAGGGGACAATTTTGGCTTCACTTTGTTGGTCTCACTGATCTTGGAAAACTAGTGTGGTTTTTGCTATGGTGGCTTTGTTCTTGAAGGACCAGTAACTGATGCTCAGATGAGGTGTCTGGGAAGTCCCCATGTCCCTCATTCTGATGTGACTTTGGCACAGCTTAATTGGGAGGAGTGGGAAGAAGTTACTCTTGGCGACAGAGACCTGCTTCTTGCTCTTCCTCTGAGAGTCCTGGATGGCAAGGCTGAGCCTTGAAGGTCCCCTCCATGAACTCACCAGGCTTGCATAAGGCTTTTAATCTCTCTCTTCTTCAGAAGGCCAGCACAAAGCAGGCAACATCACACCTGCTTCTTATCTTAGCCAACTTCCAATTTCTTTTGTTTCCAACTTTAAGTGTTTCTTTCTCTTGTCAGTTTTCATGACAAAACACTCCCTGTCCCAAACGTGCAACAGCCTCTCCCACATGATCAACATCTCCAGCATTCTGACTGAGGATGGAGAGAACAGGCCTTATTATTCTCCAGGAGTGTTTCATACATTTTTTTTAATGTTGCATATTTTGTGCCAGGCATCAAACCAGTGCTTTCAGGTCCTGGGAATAAATGGCTTCTCCCATGTCTAATTATTGCAGAATACTGTGCATACATTTTCTTTTCCACAGGGAATCTGTTCTGCGGACCACTAGTGTAAATCTGGAGTCCAAGAGATGTTGTATTTAGTGTTAGTTGAGAGAGAGAGGGAGTAGGAGAGAGAGAAAAAAGGAGGAGTTAAGGAAGGGGGAGAAGAGTGGAATGGAGTGAGCCTTCTCTCCTCACACCATCAATTTGTACCAATCCCTTCTGGAACCACCTTCACAGGCCACTCAGAACCAGCTTTACCAACACTCTCAGCTGTATTGTACTCACGTTGATAACCTAAATTAACCACTGTAACTCATTAAGAGAAATGGATGAAGTTGAAAAAAAATCTCATAATCACCATGGATTAAATTATTTTATTGATTCTGGGAGTGGAAATATGCTCTAAGACAGTTGTTCTCAACCTTCCTAACGCTGTGGTCCTTTAATAAAGTTCTTCATGCTGTTGTGACCCCCAACCATAAAATTAGTGTCATTGCCACTTCGTAACTCTCATTCTGATACTGTTATGAATTGTAATGTAAATATCTGTGTGTTTCGATGATCCTTGGTGACCCTCGTGAAAGGGCCATTCAATATTCCCTCAAGAGGTCATGACCCACAGGTTAAGAAACTTGCTTAAGAGGATGCATGCTAGGTGTTTGGCTTTCATGAGCACACAAACAGCAGGATGAATTTGATGAAGAATATTGTCTGAGACATTGACCAGAGTTCCCTGGACCACACTCATATGAACTCACTATTTTACTCTTCTTTAAATAATTGTAGTCCTATTATTACTATTTCTTATTGGCACATACTGTTCATATGTGTAACTTTTGAGGCAGGCATGCACATGGTTATATTACTTAATGTTTGTCTACAGACAGCTCACCTTTCAATTTTATGCTGACTATGAAATTGCCACCATGTCACATTTTTCTTTTCTTGAGAAAGGGTTCCATGTTGCCCATGTAGCCCAGACTGGCTTCCAGCCCCATAGGTTCCTGAGGATGATCTTGATCATCTGATCTTCCTTCCTTCAACACTGTTTGGGATTGCAGGCATGCACCATCAGGATAGGTCTACACACGTATTGGGGATCACGCCCAGTGCCTTGAGCATGTTCAACAAATACTTTATGAGCTAAAATACACCCCTTGCTCTCCCATCAGCTTCTTAATGCAGTAACATATCCTTGGCTTCTGTCTTGTTGCAAACTCAGTTTACACAGAAACTTGGGTTATTTTATACCTTAGTGAGTGATACTTTTCCATGACTCTTCCAAAGTGGACTAAACATTTTCCATAGATATCTTACTAAAGGGTCTGTGCTGGTTAAGTTTGTGAACTTAACAAAAACTAGAGGAAGAAGAAACCTCAATCGAGAGCATACTTACCTCAAATTGTAGGCACGGCTGTGGCCATTTTCTTGATTGCTGATTACTGCGGGAGGGCTCAGCCCACTGTGACCAGTGATACCCAAGCACAGGTGGTCCAGGGTGGTATAAGAGGGCAGGCTGAACAAGCCCAGTAAGTGGTATTCCTCTGTGGTTTCTGCTTTGGCACCTGCATGGAGCTCCTGGCCTGGTTTACCTTTCTTCCCCTAAGTTGGTTTTGGGGCACTGTTTTTATTATGGAAACAGAAAGCAAACAAAGAGGGCATGATCATGTCTAATTTATTGCTAGTTACAATTCACCCACTGGCATTAATATGCAAAAAGAAAATCTCTTAGTGTGAATGGTCCCCACACTCAATCCTAGAAGTATATATGGCTTTAAGCCTTAGGAACTAAGGTTGCTTCTGAGAATGTAAATGGTTGATTTAGGAGTAAGATTGAAAGGGGGGAAATATTCATAGTGTTTACAAAGTAAATAGAGAGTGGTTTTTATGATCCCTTCTTTCTGCTCATAGCCCAAGGGAATGCCTAATAGAGCAACACAGATGTATGATATTAGAGAAGAGAAGTCATGTGGAGCTTCAAGGAGCAGGAGGAGACCAGGAGGAGACCGATGCCATTGCTTCCACAGAGATGCTGCTTTTGACCCTGGGGGAAGATTGGCGGGAAGGGTGTTGTGAGGGTAGGTGAGCCAGGAGTTAGAGTTGGCTTATATTTGACGGCTTTGATTATCTCAGTGATGTAAGAGACAAAGCCGTGTTCTGTGGGATCTGGGGTTGGGGATCAGTCTGGGCTGTGAGAAAGATATGAGCAACTAGTCACTGAGAACAGTATCACAAGGGAAAGGTTGGTAGTTTGGAGTGGGGCTGGTCCTGATACTGTAGAGCATCACTCAGTGTCCTTTGTGTTTGCTCTTTGGTCTTGACTATAAGGTGGTCTGACAAGCTGCCAGAATTGTGAAAAATGGCATTCTGGCCTTTCACTGACTGGCCCATCTCCCAAGCCCAGATCTCAAAATAAGACAATGACACTCTAAAACTAGTAGCGGAAAACAGAGAAAACAATTCAAGACACACGAGAAGAACTTTCTGAGAACTCCAGTGTCTCAGGAAATAATCTCAAGAACTGAGCAGTGGGATTGCACACAATTACAAAGCTTCTGTAGAGCAGCTAACAGAGCGAAGAGTTGGCTTCAGAATGGGAGAGCACCTTTGTGTACCCAAAGTGTGTGTGTGTGTGTGTGTGTGTGTGTGTGTGTGTTACTATCTATATATGTAACACAATAAAAATAGGTAATGCCAATAAAAATAAATAACCCAGTTAATATGTGGGAAAATAAAATTACAGACCCTCATTAAAAAAAAAAAGGAACCGAGAACCAAGAGACAAATTAAAAATCCTTAACATCAGGCACAAGTGAAATGCAAGAAAAAGCTATATTGAGATGCGACCTCATCTCTGTCAGAATGGCTGCCACTAAAACCAAACAACAACTGGCGAGGCTGTGTGGGATGCACTGCTGACCAGAATGTGAAGCAATACAGACCCTGTGGAAACCAGCATGGAGGTTCCTCAAGAAGTAAAAAAATAAAACTATATGATCCAGCTACGTTATTCCTGGCCCTCATAATACCCTAAGTCAGTGTACTATAGGCATAACTGGTCATTCATGCTTATTGAGGCAATATTCATGATAGCCAAGTTACAAAATTATCATTAAGTGAGCACTAAAACATGGTCAGATAAGAAAAATGTGGTATGTGTACACAGTGAAGTTTTGTTTACTCATAAAGAACAAAATCATGTCACTTGCAGGAAAATGGATAGGCATTCATATCAAACAAATTAAATCAGATCCAGAAAGACATAGAGTATAGTTTCTTTCACACGTGGCACCGAGGTTTTACACACACACACACACACACACACACACACACACACACACACACACACACATGTTGGGTTGATAGACGGGCACTAACAAGCTTGGGGACACTGACGATGACCCCTCTCTCTTCCATGATCATCTTTGAACCCCATCTTCTATTTTCTTGATACTACAGCAATTATGAGAAGGGAGATAAGGAGAAACACATGTGCCCTCCCCTGAGATTTAACACACAGCACAAAGGAGAGCTAGGTGGTGCTTTGTTAAGTCCCATTAGGGAAAGCCATTGCTTTGTAATACAGGATTATTTTATAGACTTATTTTTTAAATTCTCTCTAGTACATTCTATTACATGAGTTTTGAATAAAAGAATGATATCCAAATTGTTTCTCTGACACAGAGTAGAGACATTATATTCTAAATTGCACCAAATATAAGATTTCAAATATACATGGTTCCTTTCCCTAAGAATTAATCCACCTGGACATGTTAATCACTTGGCCAGAAGACCACACTGATCAAGAAACCTGACACAACTGAAGAGATGTCAAGGAGATGGGAGGAATAATTATCCTTTAGTGAGATAACACACTCAGGCATCCCAAACACTCCTCTCTTGATGCGCTTGCTCACAAGTCTTCACGGGTAAACATTTATCTTTCCTGAATTCTAACTTGGAAGATGTAGGTCTTTCCTTTACTCTCTCTATCTTTTCTCTGGACCCCTGACAAATCCTATGCATGCTTGCCACGACACTCTGGGCATTCTCACTGTACAGAGACGCTTCCCATCATGTTGCTGTTACATTTATCTCTAGCTCAAAGACCACGACTTTCTCTATTCTTCTGTTTTTCCTTCCTTTTCCCAGGAGCTGCTCAGCCTTTTTGTCTTGTCTGCTTTGTTGTTCTTATCTTAAACTACAATGCAATGGTCCTTGAACTTCTTGAGTTCATTTTTAAATTACCCATGTTCCTCAGTAACATAGGCAGGCAGGAGAGGATGAGCGGAAGGAATATGGTCAGTGTACTTTGTATACTTTGAGAAAAATCTCATGAAACTCACTACCTGTATTACAGATATGTACAACAATGAATTAAAGAAAGAGTAATACAGAAGTAAGGATGTTAAAGCAGTGAAATAATAGTATAGCACCAGTCAATGTTCTTTCCTTATTGGGATGGGTGACAGCTCTCTTACCCTGGGTTATCATTTGTAGCTAATGGCTGATGTGGGAGCAGTCATGTGTGTCTCTCAAATTCAAAGAGGTAGACCAGATGGACCATGCTGGGATGCCTTCTCTCTTCCTTGCTGAATTCCTGAGAAGACCAGAAATAAGTAGCACAATCTTCTTCCCAGGTGGATAGAGGTTTGGCTAATCCTCAGCACAGGGTTTCCTCAGTGGAAGATGTCCACCATGTCAACTACTGCCTTTCATATATGTTGGGTAATGGTGTTTTCCCATTTGTGGATTTTAATATCTGAGGCATTGACCTCATCTTGTGTTTACATCCACCTCCTTAACATGATTTCATGTCCTTGTGTTTACTTTGCAGCTGGATATGGTCTTACCAGGGCTCAGCTGCTTTTCTGCCACAGTCTCTACAGGGGTGTATTTGGTGGGAGGTAATTCTGTGGTCCTTGGTGTTGCCATATGCTTAGCCAGTGAAGGTGTAGGGCTCTGGAGCTATAGTAATGCTGTCTACACTTCCTGGTAAAGTGGTTTCTTCTTCCTTCTCCTCCTCCTCTTCTTTCTTCCGTGTGTGTGTGTGTGTGTGTGTGTGTGTGTGTGTGTGTGTGTGTGTGTAAGAGAGAGAGAGAGAGAGAGAGAGAGAGAGAGAGAGAGAGAGAGAGAGAGAGAGAGAGAGAGAGAGATATGGCAAGATATGAACTTCAGGAACATGTCCTCAGTTTCTGGCACCCCTCAAAATAGTTTCAAGAGCTGGGTACCAGAACCCCAAAACATGACTCTATAATAGACACAGTAAAACCTAACAACATACTTCAAAAACTTTAAAAAGGCTTCTAAAAGACTCTTAGGTTTGGTAAACAAATTCTATAAAGTAACTGGCAGGTAGAACAATCATGCCGTCACTGCAGAGCATTCTTAAAGGAATATTACGCAGAGAGGAAGAAGAAAGACCACCTCCTCTACACATGGCAGTGTCCACTCTGTGACAGGAACAGATGAGCTAAGAAGAGCCAAGAAAATATCAACCATCTCCAACACAACAAATAAACAAACTCTCAAAAACTATTAGGGGAGAAAGAAAAGAAATGCCTAGAACCCAGGAAATGGGAACATAACTGATGACATTTTTAGCTAAGCAAGAACCATTTCAATGATGACATTAAATATAAATTGTTTCCACTCAGCAATAAGAAGCTTCAGACTAACCGACTGGATTAAAATACAAGAACTAGCCAAAACCAGAATGTCGGGAGCTGTTTGTAAAGGCTCTCTGTCCATAGGCATTGCTCTTGTGTTCTCTGCTCCAGTATAAGGATCACATGAATTGCTGAGACCATGATTAAACAAAATGTTCTCCCAAGTATACACTCAAGGTCCTCAGACTTTCAGAAAAATTACTCTGTGGCCTCTGGGCTGAGAGTTGATTGAGATGACACCGCTTTTCCCATGAGAATGTCCGCATTATCTCCTGAGAGCGACCTTCTGCTTTGTTTTTCCCATGCCTGAGATGTGAATAAACTGAACTGGTGAATAAAGTCAAGGTGTCTTGCGGTACTGACTGCCAGCCCTCCCAAGTCTATTTTTTGCTTTTGACTATTTCTTGCCTCAGTTTCTTATTTCTGTTCTTTTATCATTTCCCAATCCTTGCTCCCTGATCTAGGATCTGATCAATATTGTCAGAGTAGGTTCTGGCACCAGAATTAATCAGAAGAGATAAAGTTGGGCACTATATACCAATAAAGGAAAAAATTCCTCAAGAAGATGTAATAATTATAAACATTTATTACTAAGTAGTGAAGCCTTCAATTTCATAAAATAGACATTAACACTCCTAAAGCCACAATAACAACCCCATTCCCATATTTTGTTTGGTCTTCCAAACCAAAAACAATTAAAAAAATTCAGAGCAAAATGCAGCATAGACCAGTGATTCTCAGCCTTTCTAATGCTGCCACCATTTAATACAGTTCCTTGTGTTGTGGTGACCCCCAGCCATAAAGCTATTTTCATTGCTATTTCACAACTGTAATTTTGCTATTGTTAAGAATTGTAATGTAAATATCTTTGAAGACAGAGGTTTGCCAGAAGAATTGTGACCCACATCTTGAGAACCACTGACATAGATCAACTTAACCTAACAAATAAATACATAATATTTCACTCAAGAGATAGGGAATATATATTCTCAAGTGGTACATTGAATCTTCTCTGAAACTGGTCACATCATAGGCCACAAAACAAGCCTTAACAAGTACAAAAGTATTGAGATAACAGAATAAAATATGAAAAGTGGAAAGCAACAACAAGAAAAGCTGCAGAAGCTACAAAAGTGCTTGGAGAACAAAAAGACTTAAAATTAGTTTTCTTTCATTTTTGAGATTAGTATAGAATTACATCATTTCTCACTTCAATCTTCCATATATCTCTTTGCTTTCTTTCAAATTCATGGCCTCTTTCCCCATTAACTGTTTATACATGCATGCGCGCGCGCGAGTGTGTGTGTGTGTGTGTGTGTGTGTGTGTGTGTGTGTGTATGTGTGTGTTCCTAAATATAACCCAATCAGTTTACCTAGGTTTACTTGCATGTATGTTTTCCGGGCTGACCATTTGATGTTGGATAACCAGGTTGTGTCATCTTCCTTGGGGAAGACTTTCTTCTGCTTACAGCGTTCCTTGGTTTCTTTGTGTAGGGCTAAGGCTTCACGAGCTTTCTCCCGCCTACTTTAGCATGTCTATTGTTGTCATCCTTGTTTAGCTCATGTTTAGACTCATGTTGGTGAGACTTAGTGGATGTAGCTTCTGACATTTCTAGGAGACACAATTGAAGGAGAGATAAACGTGTTTTTTGTTTAGACCACAAGTGGGGGATGAGAAAAAGACTTGTGAGAGAGCAGGTGATGTTCATCCCCTTAGAAGTTGAGCCACTGTGTCGGGGAGATTGGTTGTCAACCAGCTGAAAAACATCCTTGAACAAATTCTGAGAGGAGATATAAGTGTGAGCCAAAAGCAGGAGGCGGGGCCTTTGGAGACTTGGAATAGTTTTGTCTGTTCATCACTTCACTTCAAGACGCACCTAGAGAGAACCACTCGAGGGAAGGTTTCGGGGCTCCAGGCTCCGGCTGAGGCTCTGGGTTCTGATTGCTCCAGGTTCCAGCAGAAGCAATCCTGCTGATTACGGTAGGAGAATCGTTCCTTGGAACTGATATCTTTATGTTTTCATTATTGTATTCTTTAATCTCCTTTTGCTATTGTTTAGGTTAATCAGGTTATAAGTGACGCACTCTTGGTTAAGAAGTTCGTAATAAAATATAATTGCTTAAAAAAATTGAGCCTACACACAATCTTACAGCAAACTCCTCAATCCTCTGGCTCTTAGACTCTTTCTGCTCTCTATTCTGCAATGTTCCCTGAGCCTCAGGTGGGGGAGGACAATACATTTTAGAATGAACAGTGGGTCATTGAAGAAGTCAGAGAGGAAATGTGAAAATCCCCAGAGTCAGATGAAAACGAGAGTACAACCCTCTAGAACAGTGTGGACACTGCCAAAGCAGTCCTAAGAGGAAAGTTTATAGCTCATAAGGGCTTGTGTTAGGAAATCAGAGAGCTCTCAAATTAAGCAACCAAAGTACCTTAGGTAAATGTGAGAATGTGAACTGTTTTTCTGTCAGTGAACACGTTGATACAGTCCAGCAGAATAAAAAGACTGCACAGGAAGATGTTCCTAGCATATTGAACATTGGCAGAAAAAGAAACAGAAAAGGCCCAAGTGCACAGCTCTTTAAACGACCATGCTTTAGTTTTACCAAACAATGTAAACATTCAGCATTCGACTGTTGTAATGACGCAACCCAGTGCTCCGTCCAGCATCTTGCTGTTCAGTGATTCACAAGTCACCGGAGGCAGAAGATGCCACAGACTTACTCAAGTCATCGCGACCTGCAAACCACAGCTTCCTATTCCAGGCTGTTCTGATCTTTACTCCTTATTTTCTTCGTTATTTTTTTTTTCCTCTTTGCAAAAGTCCCGTGGGTCAGTCTTTCTTACTTCATCTTTGGTGGGGCATATTTGAAGGAACAGAAACTCTCATCCTGTGGCCTTCTCCCACTGCTTTTATTTAAAACAAATCCCCTCTCTCAATGCTTTTCCTATCCTTGTGTGTAAGGATCCACTTCCTTGGATGGAGGGATGCAGGAAAGAGAGATGCTTTTGCAGTTATACCTGAGGAATATTTTACCTTAAATCACTTATAAAACTACTGCTTTCTGAAATAAAAAAGCACAATGAACTAAGAGACGAGAAGTCAAACTTAACTGGGGTCCTTGGTTTGGCAGAGAATTGAACTTCTACCGGTTTGAAATATCTCCTTTGTTCTCTTATGTTTATTCTTTTGGGATGGCTCACCACAAAGCCACGTCTTGCTGATATTTCTCTTCAGCTTAGTTTTCACAAGCTCCACGTGGTTGTAGAACAGTATACGATGTCAATATTTTCCAAATCCAGCAGCATGGGTAACTTGTCAGGGCAGAAATGATTAAAGGGTTCATATTAAAGAAAATAATCTTGGAATTAGAAGCTTAATCTCTTGTACGAATTGAAACAAATAGCAACTTGATGGTGCAGATTTGAGGACTGTCACCACACCTTCTGTGCTGTCCTCAATTACTCCAGACTTGGTTCACAGCTGATGCCGCCTGCTGCTTCCCACACTTACGAACACCTTTTCCAGGCTCATGGCTCTTCATTCCTCAGGGATATTTATGTTTCTGTGGTATATCTCATTTGTCTGATGTGTTAACATGTGACAGGGCAGAGTGACACAGGAATAGAATGCAATAATTTCCTGTATTTTGTAAGACTTTGTGTATCTTTGTCTCTCTGCATCTGTTTCCATTTCTCCCACTCTCTTTGTCTGTGTATGGTCTACATATATTTATATATAATATACAATATATTATATTCCATTTCATTTCTTGGAAGATGGGACTGTGAGGCGTAGAATGTGTATCACTCATCTATGTTATAAGGATATAGATGATGAAATTAAAATCAAGAAAAAGAATTGTAAGCAAAAGTATTATGGTATGGCAGTTGGTGTCTAAAAGAACTGAGCCAGCATTCAGACAGTACACATGCTAATTAAATTTCCCAATATCTTGAGAACACTGTATCATTTTGTTTCTTTATGGAAACTAAACCCCACTAAAGAAATGAGTTAAGGGCTGGGGAGATCACTCAGAGGTTAAGAGCCACTTCTAGCATCATCCTGCTTAGGAAGAAATCTTATTACCATCTGCTTCTACTGTGAGGGGTTTGGATTCTCTTCTGATAAGTTTTTCAGCCAGATTCCATTTGAGATAACTAAGTTTTCACTTTATAGTGGTTATCAATTGGAGATAGCTTCTGGGTTAGACATGACAGCATGTGTCCGCTTCTCCTCTCAGCACTGGGAGCTCATCTGTCATGAGCCTGTCACTTCCCATGCATGCTGCCACAGTCTCTGTGGGTTAATATGTGCCTAGGCTGTATGGTGTTTAGAAGGACTTTTTTTTTGGTGTCCTCCATCCTCTCTGGCTCTTAGAATTTTTGTACTCCCTCCTGCCTCTTCCACAGGGTTCCCTGAGCCCTGAGGTTGGGACACAGGGATTGATGGAGATAATGCCCTTTAGGAAGGACTGAGTGTTTCAAAGTCTCTCACTCTGCACATTGGCTGTGGCTCTCAGTATTTGTTCCATCTGGTGCAGAGGAAGCATCTCTGATGATGGCCCAGCAAGACACAGATTTGTGAGTATAGCAGAATGTCATTAAGAGACATTTTATGTATATCATATACATATATATCTATGTATGTATTTGCAGAACAGACAGTAGTTAATTTTTCCCTAGGTTCTTGGCCTATCTGTTCTCAGATTCTTGGCCACCCAAGCAGGGATAGGATCTAGCTCAAGGAGTGGACCTTAAATCAAATTATATATTGGTTGTTTATTCCTACAAGCTTTGCGCCACTATTGCACTAGCACATCTTGTAAGCAGGTCATCACTGTATAGAAGAGTTTGTAGCTGGATAGGTGTTTACCTTTCTCCTTTGCTAGCATGCAGATTACCTTCTAGTGCCATGAACCTAGTCCATAAGGGTGAAGGCTCTAGGTAGTCATAGGCTCGACTTTCCATAGTCAGTGAGTTGTGTAGGTGTTGTCTTCTGTACTAGGACCTCACTGTCGGTTTGTGGAGATCAATCAATAGCTTAGGCAGTAGCCTAGGTTATTTAGGGTCTCACACTGGCTCCTCCGGTCAATGATTTGTTTAGATATAACCCATTTCCAGCACTACAAGCTTCATTTGGTGATGAGAGCTGTCCAGCTGGGGGTCCGCCTCCCTACTTACTTGGCAACTCCACTTATATCACCTTCATAACTTTATATATTTTAGGAATCTTCTAATATATTAGGTTTCCATATGACCCTTCAAATGACTCTTAGTTTTATCAGTTCCTCTCTATAATTAGACAGGAGGGAATGTCCAACCAATGTCTGGCCCAACATGAGACCTAACTCCATGGGAAAGGGCCAACCCCTGACATTATTAATGCTGCTGCTATGCTTGCAGACAGGAGCCTCACATAGCTGTCTTCTGAGAGGTTCCACCAGGCAGTGGTTCTAGATAGATGGATGAAACTTACAGCCAAACATTGGGCAAAGCATAGACAGTCTTCTGGAAAACTGGGGGGAAAGATAGAAGGACCCAGAAGAGACAGAAGCTCCACAAGAAAACCAACAGATCCAACTAATCAGGGCCCAGAGGGGCCTGTGGAGACTGAAGGACCAGCCAAGGACCATGCATGGACTGAACCTAGGCCCTCTATACAAATGTAACCTGTGGGAAGCTTGGGCTTCATGTGGGTCCCCTAGCAAGGGGGTGGGGGCTTTCTCTGACATAGACTCTTTTGCCTGCTTTTTGATCACTTCCCCTTGACAGGGCTGCCTGATCAGGCCACAGAAGAAGAAGATGTGCTCAGTCCTGCTGTGACTTGATGTGCTAGGGTGTGCTGGTGGGGCAGCTCCCATTTTTGAGGAGTAAGAAGGAGGGACATGGAGAAGAGGAGTGAGGGTAGGACTGGGAGGAGAGGACAATTGGGATGTAACATGAATAAATTAATTAATTAAAAATAAAAAGAACAATCATTCATCATTAATATCTCTCAACATCAATGGACTCAATTCCCCCAATAAAAAGACACAGGCTAAAAGAATGCATGCAAAACCAAGATCCATCATTCTGGTGTATTTGAGAAACACACCTCAAAAACAAAAATAGACATTACCTCAGTGTAAAGGGATGGAAAATGTTTTCCAAGCAAACAGACCCAAGAAATAAGCTGCAGTGGATATGCTAATATCTAATGAACTAGAATTTCAACCAAAATTAATAAATAGAGATGGGGAAGGACACTTTATGTTCATCAAAGGAAAAATCCACCAAGATGAAGTCTCATTTATAACCATCTATGCCACAAATGTAAGAAACATTACTCAAGCTTAAAGCACAGATCAGACTCCACAGATTAATAGTGAGGAACTCAACACCCAACCCTCACCAATGGACAGATCATTGAGACAGAAGCTAACCAGAGAAATAATGAAACTAAACTGACATTATGAATCAAATGGACTCAACAGATACCTACAGGTCATTCCATCCAAACACAAAAGACTGCACCTTCTTCTTAGTACCTCACAGAACCTTCTCCAAAATTAAGCACAAAGTTGGCCAGGGAAGAAATAAGAAAAGAAGTTCAAAACTTCATAGAATTCAATGAAAATGAAGGACCAACATAGCCAAACTTATGTGACACAATGAAAGTAGTGCTAAGAGGAAAGTTCATACTACTAAATGCCTTCATAAAGAAATTGAAGAGATTTCATGCTATTAATTTAAAAGCACTGCTGAAAACTCCAGAACAAAAAGAAGCAAACACATCCAAGAGTGGTAGACAGCAGGAATAGAAAAACTTGGGGCTGAAATCAATAAATGTGAAACAAAGAGTACAATACAAAGAATCAACAAAACTGAAATCTGGGTCTTTAAGAAAATCAAAAACCCTTAGCCAAGTTAACTAAAAGGGAGAGAGAGAGAGAGAGAGAGAGAGAGAGAGAGAGAGAGAGAGAGAATCTAAGTTAATAAAACACAAATGAAAAGGGGCCATAACAACAGACACTAAGGAAGTCCAAAGGATAATTAGATCTTAATTTAAAAACCTGTATTCCAAAAATTTGAAAATTTTAAATTAAATGGGATTTTCTTGATAGATAGCACTTAGCATAGTTAAATCAAAATCAGGTAAACGATTTAAATAAACCTATAACCCCTAAGTAAATAGAAGCAGTCATTAAAAGTCTCCCAACTGAAAAAAACCCAGGGCCAGATTTTTTTTTAGCACAAAATTCTACTAGACTTTCAAAGAAGAGCTAATACCAATGCTCCTCAAACTATTCCACAAAATAGAAACAGAAAGAACATTGACAAACTCATTTTATGAGGCACAGTCACCTGATACCTAAACCATACAAAGACCCAACAAAGAAAGAGAATTTCAGACCAATTTCCCTTATGAACATTGGTGAAAAAGATACCCAATAAAATACTTGCAAAGCAAATCCATGAATACATCGAAAATGTCATTTGCCATTATCAAGTAGGCTTCATTCTTAGGATCCAGGGATGGTTCAATATATGAAAATCCATCAACATAATCTACCATATAAGCAAACTGAAAGAAAAAAATTATTATCTTGTTAGATGTTGAAAAGGCCTTTGGCAAAAATCATGTTAAAAGTCTTGGAGAGATAAGAAATACAAGGTGCATTACTAAACACAATAAAGACAACATACAGCCAACCAATAACCAACATCAAATTAAACGGAGAAAAACACTCCAGAGGGATGCCACTAACATCAGGGACGAGACAAGGCTGCCCACTCTCTCCGTCTATTCCACATAGTATTTGAAGTTCTAGCTAGAGTAAGAAGACAACTAAGGGAGATCAAAGGGATCCAAATTGGAAAGGAAGAAGTCAAATTATCCCTATTTGCAGATGACAAGATATGTAAGTGAACCCCCAAATTCTAATAGAACTAAAAATGAAAAGCTTCTGCAATGCAAAGAACACCATCAATAGTACCAAAAAACCCCAAACAAAACAAAACAAAAACAAAAACCAACCAAGCAAGCAAAAAGCAAAACAAACAAACAAAAAAGGGGCAACTTACAGAATGGGAAAAGATCTTCACTAAACCTATATCCAACAGAGGGGTAATATCCAAAATATATAAAGAACTCAAGAAATTAAACACCAACAAGCCAAATAACTCAATTAAAAATGGGATACAGAGCTAAATAGAGAATTCCCAACAAAGGAATCTCTTATGGCCAAGAAGCACTTAAAGAAATGTTCAACATCATCAGTCATTAGCGAAATGCAAATCCAAATGACTCTGAGATTCCATCTTAACCCTGTCAGAATGACTAAGATAAAAAAAACAAAACTCAGCAGACCTCACATGCTGGTGAGAATGTGGAGCAAGGGGAACACTCTTTAATTGCTGGTTTTGAGTGCAAACATGTACAACTACTGTGGAAATTAATCTGGCAGTGTCTCAAGAAATTAGAAACAACTCTACCCAAAGACCCAGCTACACCACTCCTGGGCATACACACAAAAAGATGTTCCACCATACAACAAGGACATTTGCTCAACTATGTTCATAACAGTTTTACTCATAATAGCCAGGAACTGGAAACAACCTAGACGTTCCTCTACTGAAGAATGAATAAAGAAACTGTGCTACATTTATACAACGGAATACTACTCAGCTATTAAAAACAAAGACATCATGCAATCTGCAAGCAAACAGTGTGGTTCCGCATCCCATGGCCCGGGTGTGGGTCCCAGCAGGTCTGTGCTCTGAGCCCAGCAGTTGGTCCAACTCTTCTTGCTCCTGGATGGGAACAGACCTATCTCAAGATCAGATGTCTTCCCTCTCTCTCAGGGGTGGCTAGAGTCCTTTCCAGTTGAGGCTTTTAGCTTGGACACAGAGCCAGGCTCCCAGTATCTCCGGAGGAGGCGAGGAATGAGTGTTACAATAAGCTCCTTTTCAGAATGAGACTGTAGGTCTCAAGAGGAATTGGGGGTTTGGGAATCCCACAAGTTGGCAACAGCTCTTTAGTTCGTCTACCTCGCCGGGCCTTGGCAGAGTATGTGGACAGGTGCCTGAAACCTACAGGCAGACAGGAAGCTGAGCGGAAGCTCCCCCAATATCCAGCATCAGTCTTGTCCTGCTGGAGTGGGTGATTTCGAGTGATGGTGAGCAGCTGGAAATCCCGGAAGCCCGGTGCGTCTCGGGAGCCCTTCTTTTCCGGGAATGAGAAATCTGAGATGGTCGGTCATATGAAGTGAGGCATCAAGGCAACTTGACTTGTAAATTAGGGATTTATAAACCCTGGGCTATGTCTGAATCATTAGGGATGAGAGCCCCAAGATACAGCCTGGTGGTGGCGCACATCTTTAATCCCAGCACTTGGGAGGCAGAGGCAGGAGGATCTCTTTGAGTTCAAGGCCAGCCTGGTCTACAAGGCAAGTCCAGGACAGTCAAGGCTACATAGTGAAATCCTGTCTCGAAAAACCAAAACAACAACAACAAAAGTTTCTACATATAGTAGTGGTACAGGGCCCTTATCACATATTTTCTATGTGACTCTCCTTATAAGATTTGTGGTTATCAGATCAGGTGGAGTGAGAACACCACTAAGAAAGGGAGTTCGTTCCTCATAGGCCGAGAGTGAAAGCGGCTCTCCGGAGAAGATGGACTTTGACCTTAACCAGCCGATTCCCACAGACAGAACTAGAAAAGATCATCCTGAGTTAGGTAACCCAGACCCATAAAGTCAAGCATGGTATTATGTGGATATTAGCCATAAAGTACAGGATAATCATGTTATAATCCAGGGACCCAAAGTAGCTAAGTAACAAAGAGGGCCCAAGGGAAAATGCTTGACTCTTGTTCAGAAGGGGAAATAAAATGAACATTGGAAGTGGATGGAGGAACTGGATGGGAGGTGGTGGTGGAGGGGAAGGGAACAGAGGCTTGGATCCCATGTGGAGAGAGCAGGGTGGGAAGGGGTTGGGAGAGAGAATGGAAATTGTTGGGGAGCGTCTCTGGGACAGGCTAGAGTTAGGGTTAGTCAGTCTATGGGGGTGACCTTAGCTGAGACTCCTAGCCACTGGAGATACGGAGCCTGAAATGGCCACCTCCTGTAGCCAGGTGGGTCGTCCAACGGAGGGAGAGGGACACCAAACCACACACAAAATCTTTGACCCAAAACTTGTCCTGACTACAAGATGTGCATTGATAAAGATGGAGCAGAGATAAAGGGAATGGCCAACCAATGACTGGCCCAACTTGAGACCCATCAATGAGAAATCGCCAACCATTGACAGTATTAATGATACTCTGCTATGCTTGCAGACGGGAGCCTAGCATAACTGTCTTCTGAGAGGCTCCATCCAGCAGCTGATGGAAACAGATGCAGAGACCCACAGGCAAACAGTAGGCAGGGCTTGGGGAGTCTTGTGGAAGAGTGGGAGGAAGGATAGAGAGAGCTGGATGGTTAAAGAACACCATATGAAGATCTACAGAGTAAACACTAACCTGGGCCCATGGGGGCTCACAGAGACCGAACCACCAACCGAAGAGCACGCATGTGCTAGACCTAGGCCCCCGATACATATGTAACTGATGGGCAGCTTGGTCTTCATGTGGGTCCCCTAACAATGGGAGTAGGAGCTGTATCTGACTCTGTTGTCTCTGGCTCCAAGACAAACTGGCTGCTTTGTCTGGCCTCAGTGGGAGAGGATGCACTTAGTCCTCCTGTGACTTGATGTGCCATCGTGGGTTGGTACCCATGGGGGCCTCCCCTTGTCTGAGGAGAATGGAAGGGAAGCTGGAGGAGAGGTGTGTAAGGTTGAGACTGGAAGGGAGGAGAAATGGGGGGGGGTCCTGAAATCAGTATGTAAAGTAAATAAAGTAATTATGGGAAAAAGAAAAAATAGATTAAAAAAATCTTACTCTGCACAAATTTATGAATCAATCTATAAAAATCAGGCTCAAAATAATGCCTGTGAGGTTCTCAGTCGCTCCATTTGATTACTGTGGCAGGCCTATGTCATCAGAACTGCCATCAGCCGTGTGATGACTCTAGAAGCTCACACAGCCCCCCAAGTCTGCCCGTTTGATTATGGAAGCACCCATCATTAGATGATCTTCCAGGATTGGAGCAGAATCTACTTCTCTAAAATATTTTTTAATAAACCCTAGTTTTTTCTTCTTAGATGACACAGGATTAGTATGTTTCTTTCTTTCTTTCTTTCTTTTTTTGGATTAGTATATTTCTTGAAGTAACAATTCCCAAGTGTTTGAAAAGCTGATGCAGAATTTTCCTTTCTTGCTGAAAATGTGGAGTGAAAACAAGAATAGGTTCAATAGGTGTCTTTAAGGAGTTCTCAAAAGTGACAGACAGTATAATGGTCATGCCTCACCACAAGGTTTCTCTGTAGAAAGAGCAGGGATCACGGAGGGTAGCGCTTCTGGTTGTAGGGAAAGGAAGATGGAGTGTGAACTCTTACTGTGGAATGACTAAATTTAGACATCTAAAGGCAGGAATCATATGCATGTGGCTTTATGATGCAAAAGTGGATAAAGTTGCTGGAAAAATAAATCACAAAGTTAAGTGGGAGTTTAAGGGAAGTGTGGACAAAGTATCTTGACTATGCCACTCTTTATGCAGATGTACATGTCTTATAAAGATGTGTTACGAGAAGACCAAAATTTAGAGCAGGTCAAAGGTGGAAGCTTCATGTCATGAGCCCTCCCAAAGGTGACAGTGGGGCTCAATGCATGTCATTCCCATCAGAAAGGAGTGAGGACCTGAGAAGAGCTGCACCTGCAGATGTTGCCATTTAGTGACTGCTGCTGACCAGACAAGAAAGAACTTTTAGAAAATTCCAATTAGTGCAGCTTGGAATGGAAGATTATGTGTGATCTGATGTTGGGTGTGGCTTTAGACAGGGCCTATATGTGTGTCAGGCTTAAGATCTTCAAAGAAGGGGCTGATGAGTAAGACTGTTCAAGAAGGGGAAAAAGAAAGCATTGGCCTGCATCCAAGTTTTGTTCTTAATCTAAGAGCAAGTAATGCATTGTGTTTTACTTTGCTCAATATTTGGTTTGGTGTTGACATAAGTCCTGTGCCAAAGGTCTGAGGCAGACGCCATTTGCTGCGACTCTGAGAAACGATGAGAGTTTGGACCGAGCACTTTCAGTTTGTTTTTCCCTCAGCCTGTGGCAGTTTACCTAGGCTGGAGTAGATTTAAAGGTTTGATTGCTGTAGCTCAGTAAAATGATTCTTTGCAAGAGGTATATATGGCTTGAAGAGTATTGCTTTGAAATACTTAGCTGATGACAACAAAAATGCACAACAGTTCAGAAGAAAGTCCGAGCTGACGCTTCTCTGGTGCTCAGTGACAGGATGTTATGTAAACAGAACTTGATAAAGAATCAATGCAGTCCCTTCTCCGGGTACCTGGAAATCTATCTACCAGCCCCAATTTGAGACGCGTTTGAGGCTTTACCAAACAAAAGCCTATCCTAGTACTGCTGATGATTGACAAAACCTACGTCCCTGGAGCTTTCTTCCCAGCTTGCAGGAAGTTCCACTAGAGTCTCCTCTCCTCAGCTATCGCTTATGGCCTTTACAGCCTTGGGACGGAGCCTAGTGAGTGCCATTCGTTTCAGGAACTTCCTAGCCTTGCAAGTTTCATCATCTTCAATGTTATGAGTTTCTCTTCGCAGTGTTCCCTTCCCACCTCCATTCAGAAAAGAATGTTTCGGTTTCCAGGAGATAGCTACACAACAGAAGGGCTAAGGAACGATGGGGAACTGTTTTTATAGTGAACGGTCTCCTGCAATCTTCATGGTCTGGAGCATCATGATCAAGGCTGTCACTGAAGATATTTTCACCACAGTATGCAGTCATTGCTTAAAAGAGTCTCCCATAGAAACCTCTCCCTCATTTTAGTACATAAATAATTGTGGAAAATAGATTTTTACAAAAGTATTTCTTTATTTTTGAAATTCTAAAGTTTACAAAAGGGCAGAAAGACTAGTGCTGTGAATAGCTGCACAACTTTTAATCAGAATCAGGAGCTGTGAAAATTCTGTCCCTTTCACTTTACTTTCATGTCTCTTGCTCTGTCCCTGTCAGTCTCTCACAGGCAGTTAAACTTATACATATATTGCAAATAAAAGGTACACTTAACTCCTACTTTTGCCTACCTCTTATAAATAAGAATATTCTGCAGCATAAAGATAATGCTATTACACCACATGATAGTATCATTAATTCAATAAGACCATATGATACTATATATTAAAATTCCCTCACTTATATTAGAATTGTCATTCAGTGCTCAGATACTTTCATTTGGTCACTATGCCAGCCTTTATTTGGATTGAAACTAAGATTTACTGGGACTGTTGTCCTTTCTTCATTTCCCCAGGTTCCTAATTCCTTTCAAGCTATGCATTCTGGCAGCAGCAATACTAGACAGTGGTATCAGCCTTCCTAGTACATCAGGTCAGGAACTGCTCTGTGTCATGTCGACCTGCAGCACTTTTACAAATAGCACTGTTTGATTAAGTGGTAAGTTGATGAATGTCACATCTTTCTATCGACAAATCTTTCTCAGGCCGGGCCCCGTGGCTGGCACTGGTATATAATCCAAGTGCATGGTAGTGTAAGGCATGAACATGGGGCCATCCCAGACTATGTGCACACTAAGACCCCGTCTTAAAACTGACTCAACCTACAAACCAAACAACCGCTCGATACAGCTAGATTTTCTCGGGGGTCAGGTTGGGGAACATGCTTTGAGACTGTAGAATGTAGCTAAGGTTTATTGCCAGTTAAATAGTCTCTGCTATTTTATTAAATAAGGTTTATTCCTGTTTTTTGAATCAAATAAGGCTTATTCCTGCTTAAATAGTCTCTCTACTCTTTTATTAAATCAAATTCATCCGACCTTTAATTATTCTTCATGGTCATGTTATATATAAATTTCTCAAATTACTTCATATTACATTTGGAATAAAATGGTAATAAACTGTACCTTTTAAACCTCTCATAAAGTCATTGTTGGAATAATTCTGCTTGCATTTGAAAATCCAGTTGTGAACTAGTGAGATAAATCTGTTTCCCCTTACACTTAACTGATTCTAAAAGACATAGTTTAAATAACGATAGTTCAGTTTCTAGTTGCATAAATATCTATGTCAATATGAGGTTAATGACTTGTGATATGCATGATAGCTAATATGGAAACAAAGAAAAAAATGACAACACAGATACATTTGATCCAGAACAGACAGAAGAGGGAGGCCCGGGAGTGTTTGAGCTCACGGGTTCTTAGGGGTTTGAGCATCCTTTCTCTCTGCGTGAGGATGGCTGCCCGAGCCCCTGCCCATTTCCCTGGCCCTTGTAGACGGTATTGGTAGGAGGTGCAGGGACCATAGAAAATCTCCTTGGCCAGCTTTGTATCCCAGAGGAGGAGGGAGAGCAGGTTGGGTTTGACACCTAACTCCGAAGCAATTTCATCCATGTAGTCGATGAACTGTACCCGGCGAGCGTCTCTGAGGCTTTTCATAGAGCTGGGGTGGGAGTAAAAACATAAGAAGCATCAGAATTCAGTTCCCATTGTTCCCTACTTTTCAGTAGAGTTTGCTTTTATTTGCTATTGACTTCACTGTTTTACGCTTATCAGATCCTAATTCCATACATTTTCTTCAATTCTCTTGGGTGCCCTATGATCTCTTAACACATGATGTGAATCACTGAGGGCTTTAAAGTTCCCACAAACCCAACAGAATGACTGACATATATAAAAAAAGGAAGTGTTGCATGACTGGATGGCATCTTGTATCTAGATTTCCCTTGTAGATACAGAATCCAGTTCCATGGTGTGAATTAAATTATCAAGGGACATATGAGTCACAGCATATGAAACACCATTGTTCATTTCATGTTTCCAAACTACATAAGCTATCTTCTCCATATACTAATTTTGTACATAATTCTTCCTTTGAATATTCCTAGGTAATCATAAGTCACTATTTTTAGAGGACTAAATACTTGAAAATGAAAGCCCTTCTGTAAACAGGCACAGTGGCAGATACCTGCAGTCCCACTACTCAGGAGGCTGAGAAGAGAGAATCACCTAAGTTGAAGGTCAGCCTGGTGTATGTAATGAGTTCAAAGCTAGATTAGACTATAAAATGAGGCCACTCTGTTAAAACATTGTTGGGTAAAAGAGGCAAAATAGAAAGTGCCACACTTAAAAAAGTGTCAAAACATTTCAAAATGTTGGGAGGAGATACATTTGTATATTCAACATAAATATAATGAAAAGTGAATGAAAGTAGCCAAATAAGTTAGAGATGCATGTAAAATAAGGCTAGAGAATACAGTACTAAAGCATCTATTACTAAATTCATGGCTACATGGGGAGACCAGTCACCACTGGTCTTACCCAGCTGAATGCCAATAGCAGGCTGCCAGGCAAGCTGTGTCCACTGGTACAACAGTATCAAGGCTGATATGGGAGTAACAAATCACCCTCTGGATCTGAGGCCGGCTCCAGAGGAGGAAATCTATGCCCCATACTATAAACGCAGTCATAACCCCATGACTGAAAGGTTTTGAGGTGATAGGAGAGGCTTTACTATTCCGTAGTGCAACTTGTGTGAGTCCCAACTGCCTTCTAGATATTTCTGTTTATACTCATAGACGAATGCTGCTACTCTCAGCCTTAGTCCTGCAGTTTCTCTTAGAAATGAGTGACGGTTAATTCAGAGACTTACGGTGCTGAGATTAAGTGATGGCTACATACTGAGTCCCAAACAGGGGCTCAGGGAATATCAAAGAAAACAGGGAAGAAAGAAATATAAAGCCAGGAGATGAAGACAAAGGCTGCAAAATGTTATCATCTGGGTATGGCAACCCCTTTTTGTTCTGTCATTTTGATTTAAAAAATTATACAGGGTTACCTAATAGCCTTTTCAGGCAAATGTATAATGTACTTTGAGCATATGACCCCCCCACCTCATCACCCTTCACTTTCTTACCCCATACCATCATTAGCCTCCTAAGTTACTTAGATTGTTTTGTTTCTATATCCATGTCACCAGCACATATGGTTTTATGTGTCTGTACTATCTGGGACGAACAAATGAGAACAAAAATACAACCCAATGTCTTTTTCATTTATATTCATATTCTTGCAAATAATATAACTTATTCTTGTTTATGGCTAAAAACTCCATTATGAACATAATGCACATTTTCACTATCTATTTCCCTGGACACCTGCACTGTGTCCCTAACCTAGCCACTGTAAATAAGTATTACAATAAAGATGGATGTGCAGTCTGGCTCTGTGGTAGGTTGGCCTGCTGTCTTTTGCATAAATACTGAGAAGTTGTATATCTCGTAGGTCTATGTTTGGGTTGTTTTTTTTTAAACCTCTGTTCTTATTTCCACAGTGAGTTTGCATTCTACTTATGAGTAAACTTGGTGTTCTGTGGTTATTAAACATGTCATGTCAGATTTATGTTCCACAATCAGAACCATGTGAAAAAACTCAACATGAAATTATCTTATTAAAACTCATATAGGTACAAATGGTATAAAAAGTAAAAATCAAATATCCCCTCTTAACAGGTTTTGTTTTCTTTCGCAAAAGATTAGGTTCCTTACTCTTTGGACATATTTTGTTTTCTTCTGTTGATCTCAGCCAGCATGTTTCTCTTTGAGGGCAACTTTTTTAGTCCTGAGAAAACAATATATAGACATTGGAGGGTTGACATGAAGATGAAGGTACATGAATAAACAAAGGGAACGGTTTTCAAACAGAATAGACGCATCAGACCTCTAAAAAAATTAGTAATAAAAGCCTTATGTTTAAACAATTCCAAAGAAAGATAATTTCTTTTCCATCACCAGGCACAGGATGTCAGTTAGGGAATTCAGCTTTCCTTTAAGATAAAAATGCTTAAACTTTTCTTGGTTTAAAGGTATATTCAACATTCCTGACTACTGTTCATGCTCTTAATGTGTTTTATAGTCTTCCAAAGATCCTTAAACTATACTGGGACCTGACTCAAAAATTTTCTTATCTGAACATTGCCCAGCATTGAGCTACGACTACATTTTGAAAGGAGAGCAAGTAATTGCAGATGGAAAATCTGTATATGCGAGTGTATCATGGCCAGAGGAGACACAACAGAACAAAGAGTAGTAGGCATGCTGCCTAGGAATTATTTGCCGGGTTGCTTCACCAGGTGTTATATATCTGCAAAAATATGACCAACACACAAGTATCCTCAAATGCTTCAAAATACAGTTTCAAACATGAGTGTGCAAAGTTTGAAAGGAACAGAGTGGAAGAATTGAAAGGTCATGTAGTACTTTAGGTTACTGCTGTACATGTATGCAATACCCTGTGAAGCATCAGTTGTTCTTCTACAAATGTACCACATGGAAAGGAGCATGTAATGAGATACATGTGTGTGCTTGTCCATGCATCAAAGTTTACAATAATTCTAAATGGCAATTAATATAAAATAATTATATACAATAAATATATACACGTACATATGTACATATATATGTCCATATGCATATACTGAATGGGTAAGAATATGGAGTGTTATATATTTAGTGAAGAAAATGACTGTAAAATTAGGGTTCATTTCACAATATTATATTAAGAGGAAGAAGCCAAACACCATCTAGTAATATTTTCCCAGCATTCCTCCCTCAATTATTTCATATTACTATGTTCTACTACCTCCTCTTACTATATTTCTACATGTGTTATAAGACCATAGGTCCTATTTGTCTTCTCTATGCACACTTCATTCGACTAATGCTTCCTCCACCCACTTGTTTTCTTCCCACACCACTCCACTGTCTGCTTGGACTTTCCTGCCCCCAGTATTCATATCATCTATGATTCCATTTGCACAAAGGAAGAAGACAAAACCTTCCTGCCACTCTCAGAAATGAGCGTTGCTTTCTTTCGTGATGTTGGGGAGGGTGAGGCTGGAAATGCATGAAGAAAGAGTTTCTGAGTTCTGCTTATTCCATTTGTTTTTTAATCTACATTGTGGTTGAATAGTTGTATGTGTATTTGATTTGTGAAAATTGCCCAATGCATGATGTATGTCCTTTTGTGTGTATATTATGAAGAAGCAAATCTTTGGAAAAATTTGCTTTACCAAAAGGCAATTTGATATAAAGAGAAGTCCCAAAATACAATAAACATCACAAGTAATCGTGCAACTACTTTCTTGTATGGTCATCAGCATATTATCCATTTGATGGAAGTCAGCAAAGAAAATATATATTTATCAGAAGAAACAGAAGTAAGAAGTATAGAAAGCAGAAACATGGCTTTACATGCCAAGGAGAGCTATGCTGTAGAGTTTTGGATGAGCATGAAATGGGTACCCCTGAAGCTTCAGAAAATAACTGATAGGAGAACTTGCAACAGCCATTATCCCCACTTCACTATGGATGCATATTCAAATCTCAAGGAATTGCCACATCAATGATTTAATGTCTCAGAATGCTGGACATCTATCACATTGTGTCACATTCTGAGGAAGAACAGCCCTAATGAGGAAAAATCCTGACTACTCATTAAATCAAGTATAGGAAACTTGGTCAACATTGTTTGGGGCCATGAGGTGAAGGACTGCATGCAATTCAATACAAACGCTTTGGCTTTCAGACACCACAAGGCAATTCTATCCAAATCTGACCTTGATTTCATTTTACTAGCAGATTTGTTTTGCTAAGAAGCATCAATTTGGGTAACTATTTGGGAAATGAATTGAGAATATGAACCTCAAGCTTGGAGTCAGTCAACACAGTAAAATGACTTCACTACATTTCTGAGCTGTTTCCCAGGTGGTTTGCTGCATGTTTTGTTGTCTCTATTTTGGTCACCTTCTCTGTCTACAAAGCCTCACCCTAAGTTAGTTTTCTGCTTAAAAGAAGCAGATGAGTAGACAGTTGCATCAAAATATACCTTCATTATAATTTTCGTAGTTTTAGAAGTGTCATGATTTGGGTGTTTTCATTTTTCATAGAAGTCCATCATGATGGGTGGAACGGGGCCCAGGTGGGTCTGCTCAAACTATTGCACTAACCAACGACAATACAGTAGTAAACATCGAACCCCTACTCTGATCTAGCCAATGGACAGGACATTCTCCACAGTTATGTGGAGAGCAGGGACTGACTTTGTCATGAACTCTGGTGCTCCATATTTGACCACCTCCCCTTGGTGGGGAGGCCTGGTGGCACTCAAAGAAAGAATAAGCAGGATACCAAGATGAGACTTGATAGCCTCTGACCGTATAGTGGGGGAGGAGGTCCCCCTGGGTCATAGACCTAGAGGAGGGGAATAGGGTAAAAACGGGAGGGAGGGAGGGAGGAATGGGAGGATACAAGTGATGGGATAACAACTGAGTTGTAATATGAATAAATTAATAACATTTAAAAAAAGAACCCAAGTTGGTTCATTTTTAATGGTGAAATTTCAGACAATTTGATAATGAGAGAGATCAACAGAATAGGTCAACAAAGACCTCTGTGTGACTTTTTAAATCACAGAGCATTTGGGACACACTGTACTCACAGGAAGAAAAGCACATACCTTTGAATACGTGCACAACCCATCGGCTTTGGAGCTCTGATGTGGGGATGATGGCTCCCTTTGGCTGGAGGATGCCTATGAAAGCTAGAGTTGGCTTCTCTAGCTCAGGAGGGAAGACGAATTTAAACATGGAGTACTGGCTGTCTAGGATAGCTGAGCCATCATTCAAGAAAGGGAATGATAAGGTGTAGCCTGTGGCAAAGATGACAACATCTATGTTCTCCTCAGTTCCATCCTCAAAGATGACCGATGCTGAGGTGAACTCTCTCACATTTGGTTTTATCGTCACTTTCCCAGTAATGATGCGACTTGGTAGGTCATCACTGAGAACCGTTCGGTGGTCAAGAACTCTGTGTATCAAGAAATGAGTATACAACTTCTTAATAAAAATATGGCACAGGCAAAAGCTCTGGGGAAACATTGTATAGCTTCAACAATTTTTATTCTGCTTCTCATAATCCTTAGCAGGAAATATAGCTCATTAGGAGTGAATTGATTTTCTGATTCAGAACTGAAACCCTGATACTTGTTCAGTCTCTTACCCATTGATAGACCCTTGGACAAGCCATGAAACACTTTGATTTCACTTTCCTAACTGTAGTAACAGTAATAATATTACAACAGCCACATCAGATTTGTTAATTCATATTAAACATCTTTAGATAATAATATTTTTTTTTACAAGAAATAAAGTGTGTCAGTCATTTATTGGGACAAGGATTCACTATGTAGCCTGGCTGCCCTGGGAAGTCACTTTGTAGCTCAGGCTACTCTTTAAATGACAGAGATCTGCCTCCAAAGGGACTGAATTAAAGCTATGTTAAATTCTGGCATATTTACTTACTCTTGATGCCATGTAAACTTAGTTTCCATTAACCAAACATTAGTCTTTTATAGCATTTATTGATGCATTAGATTTGTGTACTTAATGACTTGTTTGTGTGTGTGCCTGTACATGTGCACATGCACGCGAAGATGTGGAGGTTGAAGGACAGTCAGTTCTCCCCTCTTATCATGTGGGCTCCAGGTTCAGGCTTGGTGGCAAGTGCCTTTACTTGCTGAAGTACCCTGCTAGCCCCACTTGCTAATATTTTCAAAAACATTAAAGGTGTATATGCAACATTTAAGAATGAATCTTCATAGAAAATGTTGTATAACCAGTGACACTGAGCTCTTAGGTCAATTTCAATTTAAGGTTTGAGTTATGAGTTAGTAGCAGGCAGCCAAAGTCTCCTGTGATTACATTAGTGCAAAAGTAATAATTAAACATTGCACAGATTCTGAGTAATTTCTCTGTAAAAAGGAACCTGAGGTCATAATATGACCTCAGTTCAGCCCAAAACTATGTATGCATTTCCCAGATACCTATTAATATTGATTTTCTGTTTTAATTAATTAAACCTTTATTATATTTTCATGGAATTAAAAAAATTACATTTAACTTGTGGGAGTCAGTTCTCTCTTTCCATCATGTAGAATCTGGGGATCAAATTCAGGTCAGCAGCTACCCTTTACCCACTGAGCCATCATCACTTGGCATTTGAAATTTTAACATTGGGAGCTACTCAGGATGAAAAGGCGTTAGGAACAAGAGTAGACACATGCTTGACACCACGTTTTACATGTCTTACGGAGAAAAGAAAAAAATAAAACACAGAGGAAAAGTGGCCACAGAGTTGGAAGACGCAGAGAAGGAAGGCGTCGGGTGAGAGCATTAGATAGATAGGGTCTAGGAACTGGCTGGCGTTGAGTGAGGTGGGAGAGAATTCTCAAGTACAGGGTGAGTTTTGGGAGGACAATTGTAATTTTCAGTGGTAAGGGCTATCTAAGCTGAGGCTAGGCGTCATACAAATGGGGCAGGACAGAAAGTCAGTGCAGGTGAAGAGGTCCAAATGCGTGAGGTTGTTGTAGAGATAACACATTGCCTTGGTTGATGGTGGGTTTGAGGGTAAGCACGCAACTAGAGTTTATAATTTGGAGAGTGAACATGGCGTAATTGACAGAAGGAGAGTGTGGCATAGTGACCTTGTACAAATTTCAAAAAAGTTTTTAAATTCTTTACCCTCCCTGTGAAAACTCTTCTTATCACTCAGTACAGAGGTTCTTAGCCTGTGGGTCACAGCTCCCTTGAGGGTTGAGTGATTCGTTCACAGGGGTGACATATCAGATATTTATATTATGGCTCATAACAGTAGCAAAATTACAGTTAAAAAGGAGCAATGAAAATAGTTTTATGGTTGGGAATTGCCCATCACAACATAAGGAACTGTATTAAAGGGTTGCAGCATTAAGAAGGCTGAGAACCACTGCATTAGTAGGACAGCAGAAACCCTCAGTGGGAAGGGAATAATTTGGATTTTCCACATAAAAACAAATGCCATGAGGAATTAATGTTATCGCTTCTTCCATTTGTGTACTTATAACTTATAGACTTAGATAAATAGTCCAAGTGCTCAACAGTCATGTCTCTTTAAAATTCCCAACTTTACCTGTGCTGAGGCTGCAGCCCATAATTGGCGTGGCTAAACCTGGCGTTTAACTTCTTCTCTATCTGCCTGTTGATCAGGTGTGCGGGGCAGATCTTCTCAACAGCTCTATTATAACGAGTGAAGAGTGTGGCGTCCATGGGATTCCCATGATCCCAAACCCGGTTCCATATCCATGCCCCTCGTCTCGTGCTGAGGAAAACCTTCAAGACAGGAGTGGTTGCCTAGTAAGTATTTCGCTTCTAATCACGCTGGGCTCAGATCCTGAGAGGCTTGTTGTTGTTTAAGTTTTCGAGGCAGTGGAGTTAACTTTTCACGTTGCCTCATCTTGCTAGCCAACCTCTTTTCCCTGCACCTACTTTATAAAGAGATCCAATTACTGAAAGGCATTTCAACTAACTTCATGTTTGTCATGGATTGACTCTCCGTGTGATGTTTGCTCCAGCTATACTAGATGTCTGAGGCCCCAAACTATGGGAAAACCCCACCGTGGCAGCGTAGGCTGTTATGTGGAGGGTTAGGAGTCAGTATTCAGATTCCGTGTGAGTTCTACCAGTTGAAATTTCCAAGTGATGGAGAAACATGTGGGCAAGATGTTTGGGATAAAAAAAAAATCAGGTAGAGAAATTCACACTTGAGTTGTCTCACTTTTACAATTGGAAAAGTCCTAACAAAATGTTTGCAGTGCAAGAAAAGGGGGGGGGGTGATTTATATTTTGAGAAATATTTTTGTCTATTTTGTGTCGTTTATCAGAGCCCTTGAAAAACAATCACCAGAATGATGCTGTTGTCAAAAGGTTCTGTGACTCCCGTACCTCAGGATCATGGCATGGTTAACTTAATCTACGGAAGGTGTTCAGCACTGCAAAGCATGTGTCTTTTCTATAAAATGTGAATCAAAATTTTAAAAGTTAATTTTGAATTGCACAAAGGACCTGGCATGCCCTAAGGAGTCAGTGACATGCCCTGTAGGGGAAGAACGGCTTTCTCTTCACCTACTTGTTATTTGTACACAGTCAGTGGGAAACCACGGAATTTTTCTTTTTTCTTAACATCTTTACAGACAGACCAACAATAGCCTTTAAATACTCAGATTTGTGTTCCTGGATCGGGCTTTAAGCCTCATTTCCAATATGAAAACAGTGTCTTCTGTAAAATTCATTTCATTTTGAAATGTCTCCTTTAGCTACCTGTAGCTAATTCTAATTCTAGTTGGATTGGCACCTCCATGACTCCAGTGCATTATGGACGGGGAGTCCTGTCAGTTTGGAATTCTGCGTTTTCTTATTCACAGTCAGTAGGCACATGCCATCGCCATCCAAATGGGAACATCACTGCTAAAGCCAAGAACGGCTAGACTCACAGTCTGTGCAGGTATCAAGGTTACACTCAGGAGCAGAATCAGGGTAAGATGCCAAACCTGGTCAGCAACGCGACTGATCTCGCCCGCCACATCTGCTCCGGAATTCCCAATGCCAATCACGGCCACTCGCTTTCCCACGAAGTGGTCTGGGCGCTTGTACTCCCAGGTGTGGAGACAGGAGCCTCGGAACTTGGTGATTCCTATGAAGGAAGGAGTCAACCCCGCCAAGTCACAGCAGAAGTGGAAAACACTGCTTAGTAAATTTCATCCCTAAGCTTGAAGTCCATGCTACTTTATTCTCTTCTTTGCACTTGGATTTTGTGCCGCAGTTACTGAATGTTGTCATCCAGGAAACAAGACATTCACCAGCGGTCACTCTATGGCCGAGACCAAAATCAGAGCAGAGTTTCTAAAGTAGTTAATGAAAACATTCCTACTTAAGATGTATACTCAACACGCTATTTGTCTCCTTAGGGTTTTACTGTAGTTTTCTAATTTTTTATACAGAGATATGAGACTGTTTCTTCACTTTTTAGCACTCTTTGAAAATTCACAAATTTGTAAAGATCCTGAGTGGCAGCAACTAAATGCCAAACATGCATGCAGTTTTAAACTTCCCAGAAGCCCAGAAGTGCTGAGGATCACAGTAATTTTAAGCCTGTAATTTACTTAACGCAGTAATCTGAAATGCTAATATGTAATTCATGTAAGGTTATTAATGAGATCCTTTTTACGCTCCCACCGTGTCTTCTAAGTGTGGCAGATATTTTACAAAGGAAACATCTTAATTTTGTGTCCTTCACATATCAAGTGGTCATCAGTAGCATCTGGCTAATGGCCAGTCCTTTTAACACCACAAGCCCGGGGCAGTAGACGTTTCTAGGCAGTCTGGAAAAATTATATTTCAAAATTATAATTGCCATAGATTATAAAATTCCATGATGAATAATTTGCCATTCATTCAGTATGTTAAAGACTTCTAAAATATCTCCGAATTTTATTCACTCCAAATCCTACTTTCATTGTTTTATTGAGTCTTTGTCATCATTATCTCCTAAGAGGGCTGTTTAAAGTCTCTATTATTGATGCTCCTGATTCAAAGCCATCTTCCTCAATCAATTAATGTTTCACACTATTGCAAGACTGAATTTTATAAGGTGCAAATTTGATTATATACGTTCTTCTCCTACAAGTACATGACCACACACACACACACACACACACACACACACACACACACACACACACACACCTGTAATGCTTTCCCAATGATTCTGAGCTCTCCCCACAGTTTTACATCTATTGTGTTTAAACACTGCTTCCTCGCCCATGAAAGTCTCTCTTAGACCTTGTTTGTCTGAGGAACTCTGCTCTCCAGTTCCATCTTGACTTCTATTGCTGGACCTTCCCTGACTGGTCTGTGAACTTACAACATTCTCTCTGTATGCCTTCTGTGTAAAGACCTTTGTCCGGGGCCTACATAGGATTGAGATACTTAAAAATCCTAAGATTCCTCTCACACACACATCAGAGAAATACCTGTAAAATCCTCTAAAGGAAAATGCTTCTCAGTGTACTGGCCGCTGCAGACCATTATTCCATCAAAGATATAGGTTTTCTGCTCCTGATCAGCTTCGATCACAACATCCCATTGACCAGAGGTTGAAAAGTCTGGGCGTTTCTTGACACTGCACACGTTTGTCTAGGAAATAAGGAACAAAGTTCTAGGGCATTTTAATCCATTTTTTCCCTATAGAATTTTATGTTTAAATAGCTCTGTGCGTGGCTCCTGGGTGGTTGTGTGCACATAAAGTTTCTAAAAATGATCACTTCTCAAATGTTATGGCTTGTTAGAGCACAGAATGCATTCGTTTTATTTCCTATGACCTGTATTTATACTTTACAAAATGAACTAAAAGTTTTAATGCAGGCTCCAGCTGGGACAGTGTTCACCTGATGGGGCAGATAAGACAAACATACATTCACAAATCATGAGAGTGGGGGAGATGGGGTGAGAAATGCAGATCTAAACTGTGCCCAGCTGGTTCTGTGCTCAGACTTTGCTCTGACCAATGCGCAGGCGGTGGGCGGGGTTTCCCTCCTTACCCGGAACTGGATGTGTTTCATCAGCCCGAAGTGCCTGGTGTACATCCTGAGATACTCCATTATTTTGGAGTTGTGCAGGTAGTTGGGGTAATGGTCAGGAAAGGGGTAGTCGCTGAAGGCTGTCATCTCCTTGGACGTATTGCAGGTCAAAGATTTGTATATTCCGGCCCTTCCACTTTCTGATGTCTCCTAAAGGAAACAAAACAACCCTTGGCTTCCAAAAGGTGCTAGGGGACGAGAACTGTGTTGTTTGGTATAATTTTCTTTGCAAAATCATGATTTGATTTTCAAGGTTTGTGATAGTATTCAGCAGGATGAGAGCATCTTCTAATGAGCGTTTCTACTGCTATAATTCTATTTATAGTGACCGACCCTGTGGTAGCAATAATTAGCTTACAACAGGAACCAGCAGCATACAAGAATGCACATAAAACAAACCGAGACAAAATTAGAAAAATAACACAGAGAAGGTTTAGGTGAGACACTACCAGTGGGCAAAATCTGTCTCACAACTGAAGGGATTTAAAGATAATGTAAGTGAGAATAAAATGACTTGAGACCAAAAACAAAAAACAAAAAACAAAAAACAAAAACAAAAAACAAAAAACAAAAACAAACAAAACAAAACAAAACAAAAAAAACACCTTATGCCACAATGGGGCATATTAAAATATAAAGGATTAATAATGGCAACGATAAGATAGATGCAAATTCTTAAGAACTGCTTTAAATGATCATGAATTATGCTTCAGTAAGACACTTCAATGTAAGATTACCCTTCCACCCTTCTAACCTCTGGAGACACTAGGAGATAGACCGGCTCCTTTCAGTGATTATTCACGACACTGTTTATAAGGAAGCACACCTTTCTTGGTAGAGACATATTTTTTCAGTAACTAATAAAGAACACAAAACAACACCTAAGGTGATTAACAATATGGAAGAAAATGCCGCAACTGATAGCAAGTTTGCTAGGGTCAAAATAACTTTTGCATGCTTTTTGAGTTTCAGAGCTCTTATGCAAAATTTGCATACCGATATCCTTTAATGTTGTATGTGGGGGTTGTCAGGGACACGAAACCGAGGAGGACTGTGCTTGTCCCTCAAGGAATTTTGAAATTATTTAAATAGTTATCATTAATTTGGAAAGTTCACTTAAGAAACAATGTGTGCTATCAGAATTTTATTTCCTGGTTGAATAGGAACGCCTCCCACACACATAGATAATGTCGTACTCTGAGAATATTTATAAATCTACCTCGTATCTCCACAGTCCACCGATGTCACTGCTCTTTTCAAAGCACGTAGGTTCTAGTCCCTCCTCCAAACAGCTCTTAATGGCGCCCAGTCCGCTGACGCCAGCACCAATCACTGCGACTTTTTTTACTCTCATGGTCTCTTGAATTAAGAAGAATTATTTCAGGGTAGTTATAAGCAACAAGGCCAAGGCTATTACTATGTTTGTGTCCCTGCCCCCCCCTTCATTTTAGCATTGACACATTTTGGGACACATCTTTAACTGCTTTCATTACGCCATTGTCTTAGCATACATCCTCTATTTTAATTATATATTATATATATTATATATTATATATATTATATAACTCGCTCTCTCCACTTTGTACCCACATATTCAAACAACAGCAGATGGGACTTTTCTTAAAATGTACATTTCTACTGAACATATAGAGACATTTTTCCTGTCATTACTCCCCAAACAACAGTGACTAAAATCTATTCAGAAAAGCTGGTGGCTATTACTAGTAATGCAGACAAGATTTAAAGTCTATTGGAATTTGTGTGTAGGCTACATGCACATGTGATGCTATGTACATAAGAAACAGACACCTGCAGGTTTTAATGTTTGTGGAGGATCTGAGAACCAGTCGCCCACAGGTGCATGGATGGCTGTGTGGCTATTTTAATAGAACATTTGGTCAAAAATAAGATTTACAATCAATCTCAAGATGGTTAACAACCACTTATTATAGAAACATCCCAGATTTTACCAACTTACTAAAGTTTGGTTCTAGAGCACATTTATGTAATGAATATTGCTGTGAAACAAGCTGCTTACTAATAGCTAACAAGGTGTACAAGGTTGCTACACATTTTTGTTGGAATTCTTAGTTTTGTGTTGTTTCCACTCTATTTCAGTTCTATTCTCTATTCAATTCCTTCCCAGTTAGGTCAGATGGTACTATATTTTAACACCTGCACAGAAACGAAAAAAAGAATGAAAAGACGTATCTGTTCATTTGGTTTTAGGGCTTTTTGGTGTTGCTTATGGGGAAAGATAGTGCTAGCCCAGGGAACTAGGATAAAACCAAATACTACTGGTCTAAAACAAAACAAAATATTCAACCCCAATATAATGATAAAATGACTCCAAACAACACTCTGCTATACCCACTCATAAATCAGTGCCTTGCTAAGCCACCATCAACAGAGCTTCCTCCTGCAGCAGATGGGAAGCAATACAGAGACTCACGACTAGACAATCCTCAGAGAGTGAGGGATTCTGGAACATACAGCCCAAACAAAATGTCTCCATCAAATAACTCCCCTCAAGGCTCAAGGAACCCTGAGTTAGAAAGAGCTTAAGAGCCAGAGGGGGTACAGGACACCAAAGAAATGAGGCCCTTAAAATCAACACGAGCAAAGGTCATATGAACTCGCAGACACTGAATCAGCAAGCACAAAGCCTGCTCGGGTCTGTACCAGGGCCTCTGCCTATATATTAATTATAGCTTCCTGTTTGTTTGTTTAATGTTATTCCTGAGTATGTGATGGAGTGGTTATCAGATTCTTGCTCTTTCACTTGAACTTATTTCATTCTGTTGGGTTGTCTTGTCCAACTTTGATATGATGGTTCTGTTTTATCTTATTCTATTTTATTTGGTTATGTTTAATTATTGTCTCTTAGAAGCTTATGCTTTTCTTTTTTATATATTTTATTAATTTATTCATATTACATCTCAATTGTTATCCCATCCCTTGTATCCTCCCATTCCTCCCTCCCTCCCATTTTCCCCTTACTCCCCTCCCCTATGACTGTGACTGAGGGGGACCTCTTCCCCCTGTATATGCTCATAGGGTATCAAGTCTCTTCTTGGTAGCCTGCTGTCCTTCAGAGGAAGATTAGCTTGTGCTTTTCTAACGAGACAGAAAGGGAGTGGATCTGGATGAGAGAGGAAGTGGGGAGGAACTGGGAGGAGCAGAGGGAGAGGAAACCATAATCAAGATATAGCATGTAAAAAAACCCTATTTTCAATAAAAGGAAAAATAGAATGAGAATTCTAGCATGTGACACGTATGATCCCAGCATCTCTGTGTGGTTTCCGAGGTTCTTGGCGAGTCGGGCTTCACCTTATTGTTTTGCCTTGTCTGACACCACCCTTCCTTCTTGCTTGTCAACACACAGTCATATAGAACATTGTGACCATCTCCTTTTGGTATTTCTTTGCTTATTTTTCCTTTTGTACAGAGATTGCCATCTTTCCCACCAACAGCAGACCCTAATTTTCACTGATATCTTCTTTTCTCACAGCTGAGAAAATCTAGCGTAGAACCCCACTCTAGATTCTAGTTTTCCATTGTTGGACACTTTAGAACTTGCCATAATATCTATTCTTCCTCTGGGTGGTGTCATGTGAGTACGGAGACATCACAATCTCTGCGAGGAAGCATCACAGTGCCAGAGAGCAGTGGAAGGACCCAATCACAGATAAGTAGGCTCAGTTTCCTGAAGGTCAAGCTCTGTTTATCTTAGTCCTGTCTTGATAGAAGGATTCCTAGTGTACATCAGTTTTAAGAACTATCTGTAAGTATTATTTCTCATATTTTCCTCTCATCCTACTTTATGATTCTTAAAAAATTATGTGTATGAGTGTTTTGTTTGCATGTATGTCTGTGCATCGCTTGTGTGCCTCCTCCCATTCCAAATCAGAAGGTGTTGGCTCCTCTGGAACTGGGGTTACAGGTGGTTGTGAGCCGCCATGTAGGCGGTAGAATTTAATGGGAACCTTTGCCAAAGGGTGCAGTGCTCTTAACCTCTGAGCATTCTTTTCAGCCCTTAGACATTCTGATTCTATTTTGTTATGGGACGAGGGATGGCCCTATTTAGGTGAGTTAAAACTCTGTTGTCTGTTTTAGAAACTCAAGCAAGCCCAGGACTCTTGTGTCTCTTTTTTCTTTTGCTCTGGAAGGGAATGGAATATACAGCAGTCACTCATATGAACGACAAGATCTCCAAAGAATTCATTCTTCCAGCTGTCTAGCTCTCAAAGTGCCGTGGCAGAGGAACAATACTTCTGTTCAGGTTGAAGTGTTAGTCATAGTCTGCAGTGCAGAGTGAGTAGGGAGACACGTACTTTGGGAACCGAAGCTATTGTGGAGTCTTAATGCCCAGCTTTATTTCTATTTCTCATTTGGTTATAACTAATAAATGATATTATATATGATATGTATATATGATATATATATATATAAAGTAGTATATCTTTTAAAATCAATTTATGAATAATAATCATTGCAGAATTTTCTGTATATAATTTTAGATGAGTACTTTAGATTTTCTTCCATTATTATAAATGAACAAAGGCTTCCTTATTTTTGCATCTTTTCTTACTATAAGGTACCTTCTCCTTCATTTCCTTTCCATCTTTATCTGTTGTTTCTACTACTTCCAGACTACGAGAACACAGTCATCTCTCTTGGCATGGTACCTGGGGTGTTATATCTATTTATTGGGGAATGAATCTGCTGGGTTCCCTACCTGGTTTTATATGCTCTTTTCATTCCATTATCTGTAGTTTCTGGAGTTTTCACTCTTTCCTTAACTTCATACCCACATGAAATTTTGATGAAGCAGATTTGCATTAAACAAGCATAAGGGAAACAGAAGCAGTTTCTATGTTGTGAGGTGCATTTGGTTGGAACAACAAGAAAACCCACGCGCATCGGGGCAGCAGTCGCTACTGTACGTGGTGAAACCCAAGTGCCAAGCCAAGAATTGCTACATCACCAGAGTGTGCACAGTTGGCATTTATTTACTATTATTTACTTTATGTTTCAATCTAGGGGAAAAAAACCCACCCTAACTTTAAATCAAGAAATCTTGGGAATTCTGAGCTATCATTTGCAGTTGGAGAAAAGTGGTTGAAATCAATAAGATATGAATTTAGAGATGAGGGGGCAGAGCAATGCAGGGAAATCTACGGACGCAGCCCCTTAAATACAGCCCCCTGGGGTCTGCAAAGTACTGTCGTCCAACTTACAGTCTTTAAGGAGTGAGGTCGTCCTTCAGTTGGATTCAGCAGTGTTGATTTTTCTGTCCTTCGTCCCTCAGGTCGGATGCTTATGTGCCCAGGGTCTGTGAGCAGAGCTGCAGGCTGCTGTCCTTGGCCAGTCCCTGTAGTCCCCTCCCCAGGTGGCTGCTCAGTCTAGAGGAGCTGAACTGCTACTCCTTTCTTCCCATCCTCAATCCCCTTTTATGTTTACCTCGCCCCCTCTTTTTTTTTTTTCCATGAGAGGGCAGGATCTTTAGACATGTTCTCAGAAGGACCCACCCTTTTTGATTCTTAGGAAAAAAAATCATGATCACTGCAGATAGAGGTAAACTGTTTCCATACAACTGCCAAAAATCCCTTCCAAGAAAGGTTTGTCTCCAACTTCCCCTTTTGGGGCTTTCAAGCACAAGTGAATTCTTTATTCACAAGTTTGGTGAGGCGCCTCAATCGTAGGCGCAGTGGAGTCGTTTCTAGCATGCAGTGCCCTTTGCCTTATGTGTCAGGGGTCTCCAGACCAAGTAGCAGACACTGATGCCCAGATGCTGACACAGCTGCAGAGGCATGGGAAAGGGACTCTCCCTGTTCATATAGCCATGCCAGCTGATGAGCCCACAGCAAGCCTGAGACCGTGAGGTGCTGGCAGGGTGCCTCAAACCAGGCACTTTGATGGTACAGCTTTCGTCCACAGCTGGAGCCTTGGAACCCAGAGGGCTGCTGCTTAAAAAAAAAAAAAAACATTTATTTTGCCGGGCGTGGTGGGCCACGCCTTTAATCCCAGCACTCGGGAGACAGAGGCAGGCGGATCGCTGTGAATTCGAGGCCAGCCTGGTCTACAAAGCGAGTTCAGGACAGCCAAGGCTACATAGAGGGAAACCCTGTCTCGAAAAAAGCCAAAACCAAACCAAATCAAATCAAATCAAAACAAAACAAAACAACCCCCCTACAAAAAACCAAACCAAACCAAACAAAACCAAACCAACCAACCAACCAAACAAAAAACTCCATTTATTTTGTTACTTTATACTAGTTGTGCAAAACATGGGGTTTCATGGGGACATTTTCATATTCATATGAAATGTCATTTGATTGTATTTCCCCCCACATGCCTTTTTCCACTCTTTTAAAACTTAATTTTTCCAAGAATTTCATAGACATGAACTGTATCTAAATAGCTTTCATCTCTCCTTCTCCCTCCTCAGCTCCTTCTGTGTCCCCCCATTCCCTCTCAAATTCATTATCTCTTGTCCTTTAATTATCTTTCACACACACACACACACACACACACACACACACACACACACACACACACTTTAAAACATTTTACTTTTAGGTAGAGTTAATTCACATGGGTGATAATGCTTTCCCCAAGAGTCATAAACTCACAAACCCCCTGCCCCCAATGCTAGGCATGGGAAATATCCTTTTGAATTGTCCAAGAGACTCCTCAATCAAATATAGGCTGTGGCCATTGTCTTTGTACATCACAGACCTTAAAGGTTAAGGCTCTATTGGTGAAGACACTCCACTTTGGACACAGACCTTGGAGGCATGGATCTGGGGCTGACTTGGAGGCCTCTACCTGAGGACTAGCTCTCGTGGCATCTGAAGGCATTATGCAAGCTGTCATGAAAGAAAAGCAATCAGTAGTTCTATTAAGTGTTAAAACCTGTGAACGACACAAACGAGCTGCTCAGTAAGACATCTCAGTGGCGCAACAGTGGCCTTTTATCTTGAGGGTAGCCCACAGCTCCCTAATTGCACTCAATAGGAGGAAACTCATTCCTGTTACTGTTAACCTAGACATCTACTCATGGCTGAAGAGGTCGCATACCCTAAAGGAGAGCCTATGATGACCATTTTCATAAACTAGTATAACTTCTAACTAACTGTATTCTAAGTAGCTAATCTTATATCCACAGAAAGGGCTTGCAGTTCTGATGTCCAGTGGTAGGAGAGCATTCCAAGTCAATTCCTTTGCACTCTTATTCTACTTCTGCCCCTGGCCAATTGGATGGCGTCTGCCCATGCTGAAGTTGAGTCATTCCAACTCAGTGGACACTTGAGTGGGATACCGTTCTTTGGAAACACCTTCATAGACACACCCGAGCTAGTTCAGTCATTCTAATCAAACGCCAGAATATCTATTTCCCACCCAGGAGAAGGCAAGCTGGCTTACTGCCTAGTGAGCTTTGAGAATAACACTTCACCAGCTTGGTATCCTTTAATCCAGTCAAACTGACACATAAAATTAGCCCCCTTTTGTTAACCTGGCACCCATATGCTTTTCCTTAAGCCACAGTTAATCTTCAGTCAGGCTATTCTAACTGTACAGAGGTTCATTGAGATGTATAGACTTTGGGTCATGTGTGTGTGTGTGTGTGTGTGTGTGTGTGTGTGTGTGTGTGCACGTACACGTGCATGCATGTGTGATTTTTATTTGTATATTTGTTATAGTTAAGTTTATAAAAAACAAATGGAAATCAATGAAAAAGTAATAGTTTCACCCAGCAGACTATAACTGTTCTTCAGGTGAAAGAAAAAACAACTGAACCACCCTAAAGGAGGAAACACAATATTTGGAGTGATATTGTTCATCTCTGATGTCCACCACCTCAAATGCTATGATGGACACATAATAAAAATTTAATGCTTAGATATTCATATAAATAGTACATGCACATGATAAGCATAAGTAAAGCAAATCTATGCTACACACACACACACACACACACACACACACACACACACACACAATACATGTTCATAACAAAATAAAGGTGGAATATTCAGAACAATTATAGTACTAGTTTCTAAAACTGGTCTTCCAGACATGGTGAGAATCTGATTGGCCAGCATCTAGGAACTTCTTAGACACCGAGTTAGTTTATGATCTTACTTGCATATATGGATCTTTATAAAATCAAGTTTAGATATAAGTGCCAAGCCTGGGCACCCAGAAACCTTGTATTCTTGCTATACACTGCAACGTGCGCATTTTCCATGATAGGCTCTGAAACAAGGTTAGTCCCACGTGTGGCACAGTGTCGCCAAATCCATGCCAAGGGCTGCCTTAGTGTTCTGGAGCTCTCAGGACCTCCTTGCTAGGCCATGGATTCCTGTCAAGGTCAGTTAGTGTGTGATCTGTGGACTCACAGGGGCCTACTGCCAGGGAAAGGCCTTTTCTGGGTAATTTAGGCAAAAGTACAAGTTTCCCTCAGAACCAGGCCTGGGGTAATGGTCAGGAAAAAAGCATCCCAGGTTCTTGCATTTCAATCAGACTCTGGATTCTCCTGAGACTTTGATTTGATGGCACACTGAAGTCTTCGTCTTCTCTGCCACACATGTCTCATCTCATCTCAAACCCACAATATCTATATTTTCAGCACTTGAGTCCTCTAGAATTTGGCCTCACAGGACTCAAAAAAATTGGTCTTGCTTTCAATTTTTTCTCAGGACCAGGACCCTGGTATTGTCAGGGCTAGGCTTGTATAAGTCAGATGTGGAGCTATCATTAATAGCCACGGTGATCTCTGAACCCAGATGCATATCTACGTCTTCAGGGGTGAGCTTGACTAAGCCACTGGTCTCAGAATCCTGATCTGCTTCTATGTTGAGAGGCCATTTGGGTACAGAGACTTGCTGGCTGGGTGACAATGGCATAGGCTCTGGTCTAGTCCAGGAGTTGGTGGTAGAGGTGTCTTGGGGGCTATTAGGATTTTTAGTGCTCTAAAAGGCATTGTGATTTCTTTCATTGGAAAAAGCACTAGCCAGTGTCAGAGTGCAGAATCTCTCTGCCCAGATGATAGCATACTACAGCTCCGAGATCTGCATCTTAATGAGTAAGTGTTTGGACATGCTGTGCAACAGGACCTTCACCTGGCCTGCTACGGTAGCCTGGTTCTTGATGGTGAAGGCTCAAGAGAAGTGCACAGAATGAAGTTTAACTCTTTAGAGCTCCGAATGCTCCATATTCAGCTAACCAGAATAATGTCACCCATAGACTTGTGGCTGTCGAAGTATTCCAAATAGGACAGGATGTTGCCAGGCACATGTATCCACAGTGTTAGTAAGGCATCACCAATCTTATATGTGTAGCTCAGCTTGTCCACTGGGACATTGTAGGTGGCCTAGGGCAGGTTGTAGTTTGTTCACCTCCATGGTGAGGCCAGCACCTGGGGTGGGGAGCTTTGAGTCCCTGGGACACCTCTGAACTCCATTGTTTTTTTGTGCAACTCCATCCTAGAACCATTATTCCCCGGGTTCAAACACCCAGGCTGCCTGGGACATGATCAGTTCTCTGGACCATGCCAGCTTCATGAGGAAGGCAGGCTGTTTTGTTTTAACCCCATTGTTTACAATGGTGAAGGTCTCCAAATACTACTGGCATGGAATCACCATAAAAAGATCTGACACACTTTTTGGGCGATTAGGGTATCTTGATATTCAAGAAGACTCAACATTAGCCACTTGACCACTCATAGATGCACCTGGAAAAAAATCTCATTACCAAGCCATTTTTAACTTCTTATAGTGGGCCTGGATCACCAGTAGGCTAGAAGCAGAGGTTTGGAGGCAAACTTGTCATGGATGCTCTTGGCTTGATGACAGTAGCAGCCTTTTATCACTTGATTGACTAAAAAGAGTATTTTGCTACTCAGTGTATTTTCCATTCAACTTCTACTTGAAAGTCAGCTGGTCATGTTTTGTGCTGGGAAGGGTGGTCTACACTTCCCTTTTGAAAAATCTGAGTAATTTATAGCCTTATCTAGATTGTGTTGTAATTTCCGTTGACCTTAATCACGGGGGCATCACAATACTAAATGATGCCGCAGGAGATCGCCTGTATGCTTCCTTATCTATGTGGTAGAGTAGCATCCCAGTATCTCCTCCTTGGTCCAGATGCATCATTTCAGCTTTTGTGATATTGTTTTCTTAGGCTGCTGAGTCAGATTCAACAGGAGGAACCCAAAGTGTTTGGAAGTCAGTCTCAACTGCACGGTTCATAGAAGTACCAAATGGCAAAGAGAAAGTATTCCTTTTTAAAGAGTGAAGGTATCTAGGTCAGCAGAGCATAAAATCCATAGGAACAGGAAGCAAATATTTGCTAGTGGGTCACTGTGGGTAACAGTGTCTGGTGTGCGTCTCCTTTCTACCTGCTGACTCTCAGACTTGTGAACCCCAGGGACAGAGGAAATGATTCATTGTATTAAGTGCTGATATAAATCATATGCAACGGAGCTCCAGGGTAAGATGGAAGATTAGAAACTAAGTAACACAGAGGAGAGGAAGTGGAGTGACAAAGAATAGGCCATCCTACAGAAAGGAAGCACCAGCAGACGTCATAAAAGAAATGTCAGTGCCGCTGAACAGCAGAGAGAAGCAAGCTACATAGCGAAAGGGAAAAAGCATTCAGGAACATCATGCGGAGGTGGAGGAAATATTACCCACAAGTGGCCAAAAGTTGCTGGTGAAAAGACGCTAGAAGATGGTCACGGCATATGCTCACAGTTCTCAAAACCCTTAAAATCAGTAGGGGTGTTTGGTGTGACACTGAGCCCTCCTGTGTGACAGCTCACCATTGGAGAAGAAATCCATTTTGGAGAGAGAAGAGGGAGAGGAAGGAAGGGAGAGAGGGAAAGAGAGGAAGGGGGGGACTGTTTGAAAATGAGCTACAAACTATGAGGGCCTGAAAAGGCCAAAAGAGGACATCAGTGCCCTGGAACTGGACTCACAGATGGTTCTGAGTCACTATGTCACTGATGGAAGTTGAACCTGAGTCCATGGAGGAGTAACCAGTGCTCTTAACCTCTGAGTCATCTCCTCATCCCCTCATTTTTTTTTAATGCTTGAATGTGTCAACTACTTCTTCCATCTCCAATATTGTTTCTTTAACTTGGTCAAGCCCATTGACAATGCTTTGCTGTTTTAAAAATTTTGATTCACCACATTTTTCATTTCCAATGGTTTATCAATTTCCCCTCCAATCTCTTATTTCCTTGTTGAATTGCTCTTCCGTGTTGCTGACTTTTTACTCATGTACCCAACTTTGTCACTCGCGTTGCTTAGTTTTCCACCTATGTTGCTGACTTTCCCCTCCAGTCTTGTATTAAACAAGACTGCTTCTTTGCATTCTCCTTTAGGTCAGTGGTCTTTTAAAATCAGAAAGCTTTTGAGATTTCATCTGGCATTTTGTCTATCTATGTGCTTTTAAGTTCTACTGCTGAGAAGTTATCATCTTTCAGAGGAGTCATCTTTTCATGTTTATTGTATGTCTGCGGTCTGTATTGCATCTGTTAGCCTGTATTTGTCTTTTAGTTTTTTTGGTGGGGAGTCTATTCTTGTGAGTCAGCCTACTCCTGAAGGCTCAATTCCCAGCATCACCCAGCAAGGATAAAACAAGGAGAGGTTCTGCTTCCCTCCTCTCATCAGGGCAGAGTATGTGGCGAGATACACCTGGCTCACTCTGTGGCATCACCAGTCTTTTCCCCAGGTATGTCTTGTGGATTTCCAAAGCTCTTCCTCTCCGTTTTCTGTCTAGAAAGGAGTCCGTTTTTCTAACTGTGACTCTTTCTATATCTCACACAGTGTGTGTCTCTAGGCCTCCACCTTACCCAGGAGACCTAATTTTTTCTTGCCGTTAATTTCTTTTCATTTTATTTTTTCTTAATTTCCTCTAATTACATCTATTTAAGGTAAAGTAATTAAGGGCTAGATAATGGTTCTTAAATGATGTGGGATTACAATCATGTTTTGAGAGATGAAGGACAATTTTTCATGTTGAAAAGAGAAAAGGGATTTTTCTAAATGGATTAATCTATACAATGTGGAGCAAAATGCACTTGGATATGCCTGGAGGATAGGAGTTAACTTCGCAGAGAAATGCCTAGGAGTGAGACAGAAGGAGTGGGTGAAAGAGAGTTCTAGACAGCTATTCTCTCATGTAGTTGAAGAGATTTTAAGGGAGGGAGAAGGTGAGATTTTCCCCTTTAGGTGTAATCATGACAGTGGTGTGTAAGACCAGGGAGACACTCAACAGATGACAAGGTTATAAAGATGAAGAATGCTTAACTTGCTGACATGTGAAATTGTCAAGAGTTGAACTTAAACACTGGTGGTTCACTTGGAAAGGATGATCCAGGTCTTAGGGATGCCCAGAAGGTAAAACCAGGAGGCATTAGAAAAGCAACCTATAGCTGGAGATGGCAAAGTATAATAGGACCCCTAGATTTTTCACTTGGACATTATCAGGATAAGAAGCATGCAAGAAAACATATTCTGTGTCAATAAAATAAGGTAATTTTTTAAGTGAGAAAAATGGTGTGACTTTTGTGTCATTTTAGTATAAATGTGAGATATGATTCAAGAGAGAAGCTGCTGATCAGATGTTTCTTCTGGGTCTGGGTTACCTCACTTAGGATGATTCTTTCTAGTTCGATCCATTGGCCTGCAAAATTTATGATTTTCTTGTTCTTAATAGCTGAGGAGTGTTCCATTGTGTAAATGCACCACAATTTCTTTATCCATTCTCCAGTTAAAGACTATCTGGGTTATTTCCAATTTCTGGCTATTACGAGTAAACCTGCTATGAACATACTTGAGGAAGTGTCCTTGTGATACGGTGGAGCGTCCTTTGGGTATATGCCCCAGGATGGTATAGCAGGTCTTGATGTAGAACTATTCCCAAATTTCTGAGAAAGTGCCATATTGACGTCTAAAGTGGTTGTACAAGTTTGTACTCCCATCAGCAATGGAGGAGTGCTAGGAGAGAGAAGGAAAACCAAGGCGGGCCATCTCTGGGAGCCTCAGGGTAGGCTCCTGGGAAGATAGGGGAGACTTCCAGGATCAGGGGACTTGGAAACTGAAGTGGCTGGCTCCTAGCCAGGAAGTACTTCCAGTGGAGAGAAGGGGACACCAACCCACCCATAAAATCTTTGACCCCAATTTTACCCTGCCTACAAGATGTGCAGGGATAAAGATGTAGCAGAGATTGAGGGAAGGGCCAACGAATGACTAGTCCAAACTGAGATCCACCCCATAAGGCAGAGCCAACCCCTGACACTATTAATGAAACTCTGCTATACTTGCAGACAGGAGCCTAGTATAGCTGTCCTTTGTGAGGCTCCACCCAGCAGTGGATTGGAACAGATGCTGAGACTCACAGCTAAAGATTAAGCAGAGCTCAGAGTCTTGTGGAAGAATGGGGGTAACAGCATAAGGACCCAGGGAGAACAAGAACTCTGCAAAAAGACCAACAGAGTCAACTAACCCAGGCCCATGGGCACCTACAAAAACTGAAGCACCAACCAAAGAGCATGCACGGGGTGGACCTAGGTCCTACACAACACACATGTAACTGATGGGCTACTTGGTCCTTCAGCAAGTGGAGCAGGGCTATCTCTGACATGGACTCTGTTGCCTGCTTTTGGATCACTTTCTCCTAGCTGGGCTGCCTTGTCAGGCCTCAGTAGAAGAGGATGTGTTTAGTCCTGATGTGACTTAGTGCCCCGGGTGGGTTGCTGTGGGGAAATCTCCTTCTCTGAGGAGAAGGGGAGGGTTGGCAAAAGAGGGAAGAAGGTGGGAGGGCAAGATCAAGGGGAAAGGAGGGAGGGGGCTTTGGTCAGTGGGATGTAAAGTGAATAAATAAATAAATTATAAAAAAGAAAGATAAAGTGACAAGGCAGCCAGCATGGACTCAAATGTTTGCTACTTAAATCTCCATTCAACCTCAATACAGTACATACGGCAATTACGTATTTCTAAATCTGACAGTTAAAGTAGTTTGTTGATAGCTCTGACATATACTCTATTTTATTCTTTAGTTCTTGCTTTAAACAATTGCAATTTAAATGAAAAGAAATTTTATTGTTTCTAATCAGTTGAAACACAAAACATTCTGACTTATATTTTTAAGCTTCTATGTTTCAAACTTAAGCTGTCTTGTCTTGACACAAGTTAACTGGATGAGTTGGATGGAAAAAATGTGAAGTGGAAAATAAAATCAGTGCAAAGTCAATATGTATAAATTCCTGTAAATATAACCAACTTTTGTGGAGACAGTTAGGGTCCACTTGGCTAAGAGGGTCTCCCCAGCTTTAAAAAAGATCTCAGACTGTTTTAAACATAAGCTGTTCTTGTGCATTCAAAGTGGTTAGTAAAATTTAGTGCACTTCCATCTCAAAGGATTCTTCTACGTTTAAAGTATACTTAATCATGTTAAACGAGACTGACATGTGCTACCAACTAAAGGCTTTGTAATGATTTACAATGAGTAGAAGAACATGTTTCAACCATGAAGCAATTCACTTGTGTTTATCATGGTAAATATATCTAATGTATGCTAAACCTGTAGCCAGAAATGCCAGGCCAAATGGTGCCATCTTTATCCAAGAGAGACCCGAAGTGGAGTGACTGTTCTCCCTAGTAATTCGAGTCTTCAAGGGCTTGAGGATCCTCTCTCTCTGAGTCAGGATGGCTCTGCGGGCCCCATCCCATTTCCCTGGACCCTGCAAACGGTATTGGTATGGGGTGCAGGGCCCAAAGAAGACTTCCATGGCCAGCTTTGGATCTGAGAGAAACAGGAAGAGGAGGTTGGGCTTCACCCCGACCAGAGTGGCAATCTCATCCATGTACTCGATGTGGTCCACTTGGATGGTGTGCCGGGCTGTCTTCACATACCTAGAACATGGAGACAGAATATGGGAGATTCAGCCTCCAGGGCTGGGCAGGACCTCTAAGAGGTGAAGAGACTGAGACAGAAAAAACTTCTCTGAGAACCCAAACACCACCCAGCTGTTGAAATGGAGCCGAGGACACAGAATCCCTGCCTTCATGTTCTGTGGACCTTCATTGGTTTTTTGCATCAAGATGTTGAATTGCAGACCATGTTCACAGTGATCTCCATACTTTAAGATACCTTTCTTAAAATTGGCTCTTTTGCATTTCTTTCTTTCTGTCTGTCTGTCTTTATTTACTCTCTCTTTGTGTGTGTGTGTGTATGTGTGTATGTGTATATATGTACACACACGCATGCATACATAAGGGCTACAGTTCACATGTGTGGAGGTCAGAATTGAACCTTTCCCCCCCCTGTTTTTCAAGACAAGGTTTCTCTGTGTAGCCTTGGCTGTCCTGGACTTGCTTTGTAAACCAGGCTGGCCTTGAACTCACAGTGATCCACCGGCCTCTGCCTTCCGAGTACTGCGATTAAAGGCGTGTGCCACTACGATGGTTCAGCCATTAAAGGCTAGTCTCACAACCAAAAACATAAGAATTGAAGCTTTGTACCAATGCTGACAACTTTAGTTTGATTCCTAGAACCCATACAGTGAAAGGAGAGGGCTTTTGTTTGTTTGTTTTTGTTTTTTTAATGAAAGATTTTGATATAGTGAAACACTTAGCTGTGTGCTGGATGGAGAACTTAACTTCTAGTCCCTCTCTTTATTCATTGTCAACTAAGGATAAGTAATCAGGTAGTTATTCATACTCTGGCCTCCGGTCTTTAAGTGTACCTTAGCCTTTGGCCATTAGCTGGTCAGTAAAAAACATGGTTGAAGTCAAACTCAGAGATTAATGTCGTTTTTGGGGGAGTTGGTTAACCTTTCATGGTGAGATCCTTGAAGAAACATCACTAAAGTTGGAGATTAAAGTAGTGATGTAATTCAGACTTAATAAAATATAGAGAGGATAAATACGTACTCGTTCCCCACAGAATTGAGCCAGAGGAATAAGGTGTGTTCTTGGTTTTGTGTTGTCTAACTGCATGGTATAGGGGATGGAGAAGGGTGAGAGGGACATGAAGAGTGGAGTTAGCAACCCTGACATCTATTTGATGTTTTCAAACACTTACCACCGTGTTTCTATTTACCGTTTTTCCATGGCCTTTTTCCTTTCGGTAACATCTGCTTTCATGGTCTTCATAGAGGGTAATTTGCTCAGCCCTGGAAGTGAAAGATGCATCAGGATTTACAAGAATAAGAAGGGCATGTGTAACTTAAAGAAAGGCTCAGCATCCTTAGTCATCAGGGAAATGCAAAAAAAAATTATTTTGAGATTTTTCTCTTACACCTGTCAGAAGGCTATGATCAATAAAACAAGTGAAAGCTCACACCAGCAGGGATGTGGAATAAGGGAACAGTCAACCATTGCTGGTGGGAGCGCAAACTTCTATAGCCAGTATGAAAATCAGTGTGGTGGTTCCTCAGGAAAACAGGAATAAATCTACCTAAAAAATCCAAGCTATATCACTCTTAGCATATACTCAGAGGACGCTTCATCTTACCACAGAGACACTTGCTCAAACACTTTCTTTGCTGTCTATTCATAATAGCCAAGAGTTGGAAACAACCTATATTTCCCTCAAAAGAAGAATGGATAGAGAAACATAGTACATTTACACAGTAGAGTATTACGCAGCCATTAAAAACTGAAATCATGGAATTTGCACGTAAATGGATGAAACTAGAAAAAAAAATCATCCTGAGTGAAGTAACTCAGACCTAGAAAGATGAATATGGTATGGAATCACTTATATGTGGATATTAGAGGTTAAGTAATGATAGTCAAGCTATAATCCATAGAACAGAGGTTAGGTATAGAGAAAGGAACTGTAGGGACAGGTAGATCTCACTAGGAAAGGGAAATGAAATATATAGTGGTGGATGGATGGGGACATGGCTGGAATAGAGGATCAGATGGGGAAAGGGAAGGAAGATGGAGACAAGTGAGGGTATCTGGAAAGAGACAGCTAAAGTTAAGGTCAATTTGAGGGGTAGTATGGAAATTTAATATGCTATATATATATACATAAATACATACACATATGTATACATATCCATATACATACACACATATGTGTACCCTGTACACACACACACACACACACACACACACACACACACACAATCATGGACCTAGGATAAAAGCAAATACTATTGTTTAAAAACAAACAAGCAAACAAACAAAAACATAGCAACAAAATGACTTTTAATGTCATTTTTCTATAATTGTAGATATGGCTATGCTCAGCCATCATCAGAGAAGCTTCCTCCTGCAGCAGATGGGGGCAAATACAGAGACCCACAGCCACAATTATACATTGTGGGAGAACTTGGAACACCAGCCCAAAGGGATGTTTCCACCAAGTGCTCTCTCTCTCTATTCCCCAGGTCTCAGGGAGCTCTGCTGCGGAGGAGACAGAAAGAGAGTAAGAGTCTTAGGGGAGGGAGGCCAGCAGAGAAACAAGAACTCTAAACCCACAAGATTGACACAAGTGATGTCAGAGACTGAACAGCGTGCCCAAGGCCGACACGGGTCTGTGTAAGACGGGGCCCTAGAGCTGGGAGAAGTGAACACATGCATGAACGCATGCTCCCATCCCCAACTCAGGAGCAATATCCAATTGAAGGCCATTTGTAAGTGAAAACTTAGTTCCCTCCAAAGGAGTCTCACTGGGAAAACAAACTACTCTTAAGGATAGGTTGTGTGCCTTGACGGTAGATGGTCAGAAGAAAACAAACTTGACAGCATCTTTGGAGTTTCTTTGTCTCTTAGCGATGGGGCTTTTCTTTTTTCCTTTCGAAATGCATATTACGATGATGATGATGATGATGACGATGACGACGACAGCCATGTTTTACAAGGCAGGGTTTCTCTGTGTAATCCCCACGGCTGTCCTGTTTTTATGGGATTCCTTAGTGTGTAAACTAATGGGTCTCTGGGTCTCTGCTACTTATGCCTTCTCTTGGGCTCTTTTCTCTCTGTTTGTTTGTTTTGTCCAATTCTAATGTGTTAGTTTTTATTTTATCAGCACAGTATAGTATAGTATTGCAGAACATAGCACAACACAGCACAGCACAGCACAGATAGCATAGCATATTCCCTTAGAAACCTGTTTTTAAATAAGAGACAAGAAGGAAGTGTATCTGGAGGGAAAGGGAGGCCAGGAGGAACTGGAAGGAGTAGAGAGAGGGGGAAACATAGTCAGGATATGTTATATAAGAAAGAAACCTGTTTTCAATAAAAAGAAAAGGGAGGCATGTTTAATCGTGAGGAGGAATCGAGTGTGAAGAGAAAGGGGGTTCACTTTAGGTGAACTTCCAAGCCCCTTCACAACCTTTGCTCACAAACCTTTGAACACACGCACAGCCCATCGAGACTGAAGTTCCGCAATCGGGAGGACGATGCCCAGCGGCTGGATGAGTCCGATGACAGCCAGCGTTGGCTTCTCCAGGTCCGGAGGGAACATCAGCTTATACAGGGACACCTCATTGTCAGTCACTGCAACCAGACCCTCAAGGAATGGAAAAGAAAAGCTGTATCCCGTGGCAAAGATGACAACGTCAATATTGTCCTCCACCGTGCCGTCGTCAAAAACGACACCTGATTCCGTGAACTCCTTCACGTTAGGCTTCACTTGAACTTTCCCAGAAATGATGTGGTTTGGAAGGTCATCACTGATGGTAGGATGCTGACTCAGTGGTCTGGATATAATAATAATAATAATAATAATAATAATAATAATAATAACAACAACAACAACAACAACAACAACAATAACAACAACAACTAAGCAAATCTAAGAAAGAGAAAACAAGGTCTGCGTATGAGTGAAAATGTTACTGTAGTCGGTACGTCACGTTACACTAGCCACCCTTCCTGTGTCCTGTTTTCCTGTCTCCTGTCTGCACCAATGGCCCTGGTGAAATGATTGGTCCCAGCCATGACTTCCCTAATTGCACACTGTGAAGTGTATACAACAACCAGAGCATTCTTGTCCCTGTCGTGAGATGGCTTGGAAGTGTACTCAGAGTGTGTCTTGTAATGTTTGGCTCGAGGAAATCTACAGGATGGAGTGAAGAACAAAAGTGTAGGCTCACCTGGTTTTCACCGAGCCTGAGGGTTTAGGGTTTCCTATTAGTGTGTGTTGCTAGACCTTCCTTCCCCTTACAATCATTGTGGGCAAGCACATTCTTAAGTTATTAAATACTTATGCTCAAAAATATTTAAAAATCTCAAATGTGGTGAGTAAATTTTTGAAGACAAATTTTACATTCTTGAGGCAGGCGAGCCCATCTTTATCCAGCCTTTAATAAGAAATCACAAGAGGAAAGATGGACATGTGTGAACTTTTAAAACATAAGTCTTTGCATAGTAAAGCAGTGTCTCAAGCTAAATCAAGAAAATACGATCAGAAGAAATGTAATATGCATTATTTAAAAGGTAGATTGGCTTCTGTAATATTTCAAGAGTCTCATGGAGAACCTTATGTGTCTTAATTAAGGGGGATCTTGACCATCCAGAATTTGATTCCAGCAGTTTAATGGATTTTCTGAAGTGTGGCTATAGAAATAACTTAGTTTATATAAATGTCCTTGTCAGTCCTAGAGCTAATGAAGGTGAAGTACATTCAGGGTTGTTTCCTTTATGCTGTATTCTTTCACTGGCACGTAGACTACACATCACCAGAGGGTTTGAGCAGTAGCTTGTTTGCTTTAATCCATCCATCCATCCATCCATCCATCCATTCGTCCGTCCATCCATCCATCCATCCATCCATCCATCTGTCCATCCATCCATCCACCCACTCACTCATCTGTCCATCCACCCATCCATCCACCCACTTACCCATCTGTCCTCCATCCATCCATCCATCCATCCATCCATCCATCCATCCATTCATCCATCTGTCCATCCATCCATCCATCTATCCGTCTGTCCATCCATCCATCCATCCACTCACCCATCTGTCCATCCATCCATCAACTCACCCACCCACATTTCCTTCCTTCTTTAGTCCATTCCTTTCTTATTGCTTTTTTTATCTACCTCTATAAAAATTTAGTTGTATGTAGATATTTATATGTCTCTCATTACCTTCCCCCCTTTTCTTCTTCTATACTGAGGTACCTGTTCTGACATATTTCTATTATGGACCCAAACTCACATGACTTTCTTTTCTTCTTACAGGATTTAGGAGCCTGAAGTTCAGAGATTTTCTAGCAGAATCTGTAGATTCCATTGCACGGTAATCTCCCGTGCAGTACATATATATGCAGAGCCACAAAAACATGTTGTGTTTCCTTTCTGCTACTTGTTCTTTGTGAGTGGAGCCATATTTACTTAAGGGTTTTTTTTTCTGTTGGAGGCTGGGATGGGAGACACACAAAACTGCCCCAAGAGGTAATTGGTTAGAATTACCTCATAGAGTTAGAAGTAAGATGTACTGAAACGGGCTCATATATTCAAAGAATGTACTAGAAGAGATCATGGAAGGCTGCAGTGCATTCTGGTGGTACAAGATAAGGGATGCCTCAGTGAGCAGGCTGAGCTATGGAGTTTGTAAAGTGTTTTTTAAAAATTGGCTTAAGAGTGGGATTGATTTTCATTCAGAAATTTAGACCTAACAAGATAGGAAAGATGTTTACTTCAAGTGTGTCAAATACGAATAGCCAAATCATTATAAATGTAAGATTTATATGATTCCTGATTGTCTCATGGTTCTTCTTGCTGTATGTAGTTTATTTTACTCATGTGTAGTAATATAAATATATACATTAAAAAAAGAAACAAACAAAAAAAGACTGGTGTTGGTTTCTTTTAATGTTCTGGGGAAATATCTAAGGGCCTTTATAAATGCCTGTGGTTTTTCAAAGCCCAGTCTCAGGCTAACAACTTGCAGGAGACAAAACACGTAGCTGGCCAGTATAGTTCAGCGAGGCAGAGAAAAATGGGAAACTGGGGGACTAACATGAATAGTATGTGTGCGCTTATGTATTGTTAGTATTGTGTCCTGGAATCCAGCAGCCCCTTCCAGTCTGGGAAATCTTTTCTTCCCTTCCTTACTTCAGTATTGTGTCTCTTCTACAAGTTAATTTTTCATCGTTCTAGTAAATATTTCCCCTGGTATCTGCTTCAGCTTTTAATTGGGAAATGTCCTTTTTAATTATCAAAAATAATTCTTTGTATCCTTGGATCTCTTTAAGAGTGCTTCATATTTTTGTGCAAGCTGATTTCTCTTCTCCACTCAACTTTCCTAGTACCTGTCTCAGATTTCCAGATATATCATCTGCCTGGGTTCTGGTTGTTGACATAGAGAAGCTTTCCTTTTGACACATTCTACAAGTTGCTCTTGGTGACTTGAAGGCACCTTTTGGGTGGCTGTCTGTAGGTGATGGGCCAAGGCAAATGGGCTACCTCTGTGAACTTAGGTGAAAGAGCTCACAAACATCGCTGCTCCTGCTAGGCTATCTGGAGAAGGCCTTTGTCTCCCCCTTCTTGGGCGTAGTGGCCTTAGGAAGGACTCAGATTCTTTATCATCTCTCCTTCATCATTTGTCAGAGCCAGGACATGGCTCCCTGAAGAGCAGATGCAGCCTTTCAGCAGAATCACCCACTAAGCTCTTCCCAGGATGCACTGGTGTTGCACCTTTGGGATCTCTAAAATGGCTCTTCAGGTACTTATCTGACCTACGGAGAACGAAGACTTTTATACTTTTACACTTATATACTGTTCAGAGCCTTAAGGGACCCTTTCGCTTCTCAGCTCTAGACATATAAAAATATAGTATTATCATGCAGCCCTTAATTCTTTATTCTTAGTACTTATCAAAAGGGATAAGCTCACTGCCCTCAAAACATATCTGCACTCCATGTATATTGCTCTATCATTCATGTTAACCAAAAAGTAAAAACAGAACCTAAGTGTTTATCCACAGATGAATGTGTCAGTCTTTCTCTCATCTATGACTGTGATATATATGTACAATGAGATGCTATTCAGCCTTAAATATCTGCAGTAGAACACTTGCCTAGTAGGCATAAATTCCTAAGTTCAAAAGGCCAACGTCAAGCAGTACATGGGGCACAAATTTGATTTGATGGTTTAAAAAACAGACATTGGGTGTGTGTGGGATGTGTGGATCTGGGAAGAGTTTGTGGAGGGGCGAATATAATTATCAAATTCATTGTACAAAATTCTCAAAAAACTAATAAAAAAGAAAAACTTAATAAATATATTGTGGGTTGTTACAGTATAATAAACCGGAAAAATAGTATGCTATGTGAAATATGCCAGATACTGAAAAAGATTATTATATTATATTACTTTCATGTAGTATGTAAAAAGGTACAATGAATAGAGGTTACAATGGCTGTTGGTAGCTGTTAAGAGTGGAGGAGAACATGGAGAGATGTAGATAAAAGGATACAAAGTTGCATGTGTGAATAGTGAGCAAGTTAAGGATCAAATTCCCTGCATGGGGACTATAGGCAACAACACTATTGCATTGAGGCTTTAGGTGCTTTTGCCAAAGTAGGTCTACATGAGATCATAGATGTTTTGATTTGATTCACTATAGTAACAGTTTCACTGTGTGTGTTTAACAGAGCATGTTGGACGCATTAAATTATGCAATCATCTTAAAAATGGACAGAATCCAAATTTTGTCCTGTGGTCCAGCCATGGCCTTGGCTTCTGCCTCTTTGCAGTCTGCTCTTTGACTTCATCTTCTTTTCATTGTTTGTAACCAGCCCCTTTCTATCTCAAGAATGGCTTCCCTGAGAACCCTCCTACAGCCTTTCTTGGATGGCTTTTCATGGTAGCTCCTTCTTGCCCTTTAAGTCTTCAATGTCACTCCTAAGAATTTGTTCCTCAATCATCCTTTTTAGTCTGTCCACCTAGTTCTACCCCTACACAGCCTAAGTCACATGCACCATCCACTTCCTTCCTAGTTCTCACGACAATTCTATCGTTTAAAAAATGTGCTCATCTTCCTCCATAGAATGCAATGTTTTAATCCACAGCATACTGGAAGGCCACTTTCTGTAGTGAACAAATCAATACATATCACATTCCTTTGCCCCATCTACTGAAACATATGTGGGAGTGAGGCAGCTGGATAGTTAAGTCCCTAACTGCTAGCAAGCAATAATGAGGACCTGCGTCCCGTCCTCAGCACTTGCATAACAACCTGTACCCTGCAGTGAGTACCCGTGACCCCAGCAGTGAGAGGGAGGACACAAGGTGCTGGGATACGCTGCCGAGCTAGTCTTGCTGAACTGGTGAGCACCATATTCAACCAGAGACCTTGTCTCAAATAACAAAGTGGAGAGCAATTTCACAGGCCACCTGACATTAATCTCTGGCCTCTGCATACACTCATGCATGTGTATGTACAGTACACACACACACACACACACACACACACACACACACACACACACACACAAATACCCTTGGAGGCTATAAGTATTCAAATGAGAAAGATAATATTTGTTGTCTTATTTATATACCTTTGCTAGAACAATGTATAAGACTGTAATATATATATATATATATGTATGTATGTACTTGTTGATTTAGATAAATTATGGAGAGGCAATGTCAACTAGTCACATCTAGTGAGTTCTTTGTTCCTGCTGGGAACACTGCAGAGTCTGAAGTGGCGTAGGGAACCACACGGGAAGACAGAGCAAACCCTGTAACCCAGTTATCTTCTTGTCTTGTAATAAAAACCCTAAGCCCTCACAGGGGCCTCATCATCATGATGTCCTCTAATCTCAATTACCCTTGGTGGTACCACCTCAACATGCCATTGAAGTATGATTCTGAGGATAAGTATCCATCCCATAAATGAATTCCGGGGCACCTAACTCATTTGAATAATATTTATTCAATATATGTAGTTTTTCTTAATTTAGCCCTGATCCCACTATATCTTTTGCTTGTTAACTTGAAACCATCATTGTTTTCTGAATCAAGAAAGCCTCATGGCATAGGACCTGGAGTCACAGGGTTACTCTTACAGAGGGAGGCTCCCTTAGGTAGCTCCCCTTCAGTGAGAGCTTCCCTGACACTTCTACCCCAACCTCAATGACATTGACTATGTCTAATTTGGACCTAGATGTACCCCGCTCTCACATCCATCATGGCATCTCAGATTGCTTTGCTCAAACCTACGTTTGTGTCCTCTTCTCTGACATCCACAGTTGACAGCTGTTGAAGGGAGGAGCGCTATATTGCCTTTCGTCTGAATTTTTGGCGCATACCCATCAAGTGTTAACTGATTGGTGCATGGATGAGAATACACAAGTGGTGCCAAGAAGCACATCACATTTGCATGCAGTAAAACATATGCTCTGAATGCCTTTTATTCCTAAGGGTATGAGATCAATCAGGAGCCAAAGGTTTAGTTGTCTTCAAAGCAAAAAGCCCATCATCTCTACGCATGTCACCCAGTCAAGCCCTTTGTTTGTCACCTGTGCTGTGGCTGCAGACCATAGTGTGCATGGTCGAATCTTGAGTTCAGCGTCTTCTCTAGGTACTTATTTACTGCGGCCGTGGTTAATATTTTCTGGAGAAAGGTGTGGAACCGGGTGAAAAATGCGCTATCCATGGGATACCCGTTGTTCCACACGCGGTGTAAAATCCACGAGCCTCGTCTAGTGCTGAGGAATACCTGTGGGAGGCAGAGTTACAGCAGGGGAGAACAGAAGGCTTATTTATTGTGGCCATCATGCTGTGTTTCACCAGAACTTTTACTGAGCCCCAGAAACAAATCTGCTTACACAAAACCAAGTTTATTAATTAAAGTTATAACATAATTCATTTAGCTACCTGTCACTGAAATATCATGTTAAAAATATCCTGGATATTGATAGAGCTGTATGTCATATGTGAATAAGAGCTTGAATCCATAAGTTAGTTGCCATATTAATTGCTTTAAAATCTGCATTGCTTTCTGCAAAATAAATCAGTGGAAAATAACTTGCTAGGTGAAAGTAACCCAGACTCAGAAAGACAAACACTACATGTTCTCCCTCATATGCAAATCTTACCAAGGAAAAAAAAATCAATCAGACTAGTTACGTAACATCATGCTTTACCTATCTCGTACTGTCCTCACTTAGGTCACTTGGTAAATTGCCCACATGCTTGTTTCTGCTATTAGTATAAGAGATATATTTCGCATTCATTTTCTACTTGGCATGAACTTTAATATTGTGAGTGTGGGCTGTGACATATTTCCACATTTTTTTTTCTGGTCGAACCTATATTCAGGATGACACCTACCACTGCCCAGGATTCCACTGGTGGAGCTAATGATTGCCAACAAACCTGTTTTGCTACACGACCAAGCTCCACGGCAATATCCACACCAGAATTCCCAATGCCAACCACTATGATCCTCTTTCCGGCATAGTCCTCGGGACTTTTGTATTCCCGACTATGGAAATAACAGCCTTCGAACTTCTCAATGCCTGTGGTGGAAGAAGGTAATTTGTCGTTATGAGGTGAACTTTCACATCTTAACACAGAGAAGAAAGGCATGTTCTGAACAACCTGAAAGAGCAAGAGATAAAATCTGGGTCAGCCAGCTGAAGATCACGCATCGTCCTCAAATGTCATTTATAATTAAGGGAGCTCAGAGGATGGAAGACTAAGATCAGAAGTAGAGTCCATGGGTTCCAAAGGCTGGTGATGTTATAAAGTATTTATGAGATCATAGGTCTAGCCATTTTGACTCTGTACAAATGGGAGTGTTACAACAGCACCAGGATCTAATGCTATTCATTATTACATTATTCTCACATCTCTAAGAAAAACTGACAAAGTGGGCACTGAGTGTCGTAGTGTGTTAAAATTCTGTAGGATTTGGGGGCTTTTTCTTTATTGGTTTCTCCTCTGCCTTATGTAACCGCTGCTGTACATGGCTTGGCTGGATGCTTTTAAAGCCCGTTCTGTCTGACATTGCTAGCCTGTTATCTGTGAACATGTATGACTCTCTATAGAGAGCGCCTCTCAGCCAGAAAGCATAAAAAAGAAGCTCATTGGGCAATCTGTAGACTATTTCATACTTAGAAATGCTTTCCTGAATATATTACATTATAATGTTCAAAAACCAAACATTTCTCTTGGTGTGCAAAAAGATTATATATGTTATATCTAATTCACTCAGAGCTTTGAACCATTTAAAGTAATCTTATTTATTTGTCCCCACTTTTCACAGCAGTTTCTTGGGCACAGAAGGAAGGAATTGAAATATAAAGCATTTTCTAGTTGATTCCTGGTGGGAATTTGACAGAACTAGAGGGCAAGTGGGTCAAGAGTAAAGGGCTGGGGCTTAGTTATGGGAGAAGGGGAACTAAAATAACCCACCTCGAGATGGGTACCATTTCATCACACAGAACCATGAGGGACATTAAGCTTCTCATTGAAAACCCAAGATAAGGAAGGGGAGTGGTTCCCATATCTAGACTACAGGTGAGTAAGAAATGCTGATGGCGAGAGAAATGGTCTTCCACAAGTAAAACCACTCCAATTGGTTATTCAGTACCAACTAGCTAGCCGTTAATTCACACACACATATATGATATATAGAACACATATATGTCATATATATGTGTATATATATATATATATGTATATATGTGTGTGTGATTGATGTATATACGTATATCAGTAACAACTAAAGAAAAAGACCATGACTTTGAGAGGAAGGAAGCAAGGGAGGGTACATGAAAGTGGTTGTAATGAGGAAAGGGAAAGGGGAAGATAAGTAATGATATTTTACTTGAAAATTAAAAATAAACTCCTGATAAATAAATGTACTCAAATTCCTTCCCCATATGTTAAGATTTCTAAATTTATGGATTTTTCCAGCTGTGTGCTTGTCATTTGTCTCCGTGCTATTATTAATTTCACTTCCCCCGGAATAAACTGAAATCAAATAAACGGACAAAACTAAAACCATTTAAACGTGGGCTGATTTTTGTTATACATTAGAAGCTGTATGTGACAATAGTAGGTGGGAAAGTAGGGGTCCCTGTGTCTGCCTGCTTTGGTATTCCTGTGGACCGTACAGTCATGTTGACAGAGGACGAACACTTCGCTACTGAGGCAGAGAGAATCCGCTGAAATGTAACGAAACTGAATAACATTCATGGCCACACTCCTTTCTGTCTGTCAGTTACTTGGAAAACGCCTCTCTACCAGATTCTTCATGGCATACCTGGGAAGGACTTGAGTGGCAGGTGAGGGTCCGTGTGATGGCCACTGCAGACCAGAACCCCGTCAAACACCAGGCTCTCCTGGTTGCCGTCCTTCTCCACGACCACATCCCATCGTCCACTCGCACTGAAGTCAGGACGCTTTCTCACACTTCTCACCTTGGTCTGAGGAGAAGGGTGGAAACGCGGGTGACTCGCCTCACAGTTCTTGTTTAGCTCTTCTCCTCAAGCCCCACAAATCCTGACGCACACTTATCTAAGGCGATCACGCCGGGATAGTCCCTGATGCCCTCCACAGGGGTCTGTGATTGAGTGCATTTTCAGTATATTGGTGATGTTTAAATAGAAACAGCGGAGGCTGTCTTCGTATGTCTTCCTAGAGATAGTGTTCTTCATGTTTTCCCCTCTTTAGCACAGGCCTGTCCATTTGCCTCAGGGCCTGTGTTTTGAATTTTATTTTATTTTTTTAATACATTTTTATTAATTTATACGTATTACATCTCAGTTGTTAGCCCATCCCATGTATCCTCCCATTCCTCCCTTCCTCCCACTTCCCCCCTACTACTCCCCTCCCCTCCCCTAAGTCTGTGTCTGAGGGGGACCTCCTCCCCCTGAATATGCTCATATGGTATCAAGTCTCTCCTTGGTGACCTATTATCTTTCCTCTGAGTGCCACCAGGCATCTCCGTCCAAGGGACATGTTCAAATATGGGGCACAAGAGTTTGTGTGAAAGTTAGATCTCCTTCTCCACTCAACAGTGGAGAATGTCCATCGGCTAGTCCGGGTAGGGGTTCAATGTTTTTACTGCCTATTTTTTCCTTGGCTGTTGTCACAGTTTGCGGAGGACCCCAGGGCCCAGACTCTCCTGTAGTTTTCCAGGACCCACTGGATCCTTCCATTTCCTCTTTCTCCCAGGCTTCTCACACCTAAGGTTTCAGTAGGATGTCCTCCCCTCTTACCCATTATTCTGGTAGGTACAGTTTTTCATGGGGACGTACACCTTGGACTAGTGTCTCGATATAAGTGAGTATATACCATTTAGCTCTTTTTGCTTCTGTGTGAACTCACTCATTATGACAATTTCTAGTTCAATCCATTTGTCCACAAATTTTGGAAATTCCTTGTTTTTAATAGCTGAGTAGTATTCCATAGTGTAAATGTACCACAGTTTCTTTATCCATTCTTCTATTGAGGGACACGTAGGTTGTTTCCAAGTTCTGGCTATTATGAATAAGGCAGCTATGAACATGGTTGAGCATTTGAATTTTAAATAATTAAAATTTTATCATGAAATGAAAATGGGTTTGTATGTTTGAGTTGTAGTGTTAATAGGTAGAAAGTAAATAAATATTCTTTGTATGAGCCTACTTCTTGTTCTAAAAGTAACATGACTTGTCCCAATCATTATTATTTTAAGTTCACAAACATTTTGGATTTATGCCTTACAAGGAGGGCTGTGGCACCACAACACACTATCAGAATAGGTTCTGATGAGCAAAGTCTTCCAGCCTCACATTCAAGTGAAGCTGTCACAATATTTCAACCCCTGATGACTTCCTGATGTAGAGAGCTCACGGATAACCTCTTCTTCACCTGGGAAAACCAGAGGTGCTGGGCATAGCTTTTGTATGTCCAGAGGTATGTATGCGCCCACATGCATGCACACACACCTTAAATTGAATGTAATCCAGAAGGCTGAAGTGCTTGGCGTACATCCTGAAGTAGTCCATGAGTTTGCAGTTATGCATGTAGTTGGGAAAGTGGTCAGGGATGGGGAAGTCACTGAAACACATCATCTCCTTTGAAGTGTTGATGGTCACAGACTTGTAGATACTGGGCATTTTCTCTGAAGGATTTTTCTACAAGAGAAGAGCCTCCTTGGTACAACACGCTTCGTAGTTACAAGGCAATGAAATATTCGTAAATGGCTTCAGGTGTATAAAAACAGAACGTTGCTTTTTATAGATTGTCAGACATCTGTTACCATTTCCCCATAGCCCCTATATTTTCTAGAGAACACACACACACACACACACACACACACACACACACACACACACACACACCACATTGAATCAACAACAAATCCTGTGTATAACTTCTCAATCAGAATGATGGATGTCAGGAAAGAGAATAATATATTTAAAATGACAAGATCAAAATGATTGCCTAGACTTCTAAGGCCAGTAAGAATTCTTTTATAAAATGAAAGTAAAATGTACTTTGAGGTAAGCAACACCCGGGGAATTGGAGGTCATAAGCGCTGCACAAAGCATGACAGGCTGATGCACATTCCTGTAGACTCTACACTCCAAGTTTAGCTGGGGCTCATGCAGCTCTTTGTACCGGCTCTAACAAAAAGCTAATTTAATAATAATAGTAATACCAATACTACATAATGGAAGGTAAAACTTTTCTTTTTCTTTAGAAACAAGATTTTTTTTTATATAGTAATGAAAGGAACTATCAACTAAATATATGTAATAGCCACAAACTTATAAGGACACACAGAGAACATTTGTATAAATGATAAAAGCGCAAAGAGAAATGTAATAGTTATCAACATCATATCATTACATCGTATTTTAAATGGGGTGATTTGCTATACTCTCATGGATCTTGATACAGTTTGACATAATATCATATCTATCCTATTTTGAGAATCTTTGAAACTAGACACACTTATTTAGCCTTCGTTTCGGTCTACCCTCAACATAGCAGGATGTTCCTTCTACAGTTTAAGAAGGTTGCTTTTCTCTTCAATCTCAGTTTCTGTCAAAGTTCTTACAACAGTCTATACTCATGTCCCATGTCCCTCAGAATCACACCCTAGCTTTCTTCCTTTTAGGCACTACCAGGCCACCACACTAGCTTTCTGATTCCCCTACCATGCTAGGCATGTTCCTACCTCATAGTTTTGTACCCAAAATTCCCTCTAAACCCCTTTCCTCAGATAATCTCTGGGGTTGTCCTTTTAGTTTTGAAATCTTTGCACCAAAATCACTTTATGTTGAAGTTCTCTATAGTTGTTTACTTAGATTATTTCCAACCCTCAGATCCTGCTGAACTTTTTGTAATATGCTTACTGCTATTAACTATCATGTTTATTTTATTTTCCTTTCTCTCATATTAGAGTTTAAGCTCCCTGATGCTGAGGATTTGTGTTCATATTTACTAGAATATTCCATCAACCGTAAAAGTCCCTTGTACATAGTAAATATTTAAAAGTACTTATTGAATTAACTAACTCTATAATTAAAGTAATGACATTGATATTGCTATTTAAAAACAGAATGTTAAAGCAGCTCTTGGAAAAATCCCACAGGTTGTAAAGAGGTATTAGAATTAGATCAATACCCTGTTGGAAGGTGTTTGGGGGGTGAGTTGAAATGCTTCCTGGACACTATTTCAGGGGCACCAAGGGTGGTTCCCAGTGAGACAGCTATGCCAATTATGTTCACAGAAATGAAAAGATATCATATTAAGCTGTTAATAAGTGTCCTGAATGGGACTAAAAGCTAAGAGCAATAAAAGACATTAACTCATCAATGAAAACCCTCAAGATGTCTCATGAACCACCAATGACTGCTGATCAGGATGATTCTGTTAAATCAGCAAAACTGGAAAGTATTGATTACAAGTCCTTGATTTCATTAGCACATCCAATAATTGATGAGTGAAGCACCAAAGAAGGTGGCCACTTGGAAACTTGAGCCTGTTCGGCACTTAGCCCCATGTTTGCATCTTTCAAGGCACTGCATTTCTTGCTACTTAGAGATCAAAGAAAAATAGCATTCGCCTTTAAAACACACTAATGTGCACATGCACACTAGGACAGCAATGGATCACCATCCTATTTTGCCACCCAAATCTGTGGCATTCCTAACTTTGAATAATAGAACATCTAAACAGTAGCCATCACCTTTTTTACTAACAATTGTGTCACCTGGGATTTTAGCTGCACTGATTACAATCTTCCAAGTTTCACACCTCTTCTAAAATTGTCTTTATTTACAAATTCCTCAATCAAGGACATAAGCACAAAGATTAGGGTCATCCAATGTCTCTGTGTGACATGCTGTATGCTTCATTTAAATTGCTATGCCTATTTTATGAAATCTTACTTAAAGCCAAATAAAAAGCAAACTTACTTGAAATTTCCACAGGCCTCCAATGTCATCGCTTCTTTCAAAGCAGGTTGGCTCCAAATCTTCATCCAAGCAGCACTTGATGGCTCCCAGGCCGCTGATTCCGGCTCCTATCACGGCTATCCGCTTCTTAGCCATGGCGCCACCACTGACTGGGAAGCATTGAGAAGTCTCACTACCATCCAACCCACTGAAACAAACCACTTTATCTCATAGAGGTAAGTTTTGCTGTTCCAAATTCTTCTTATTCTTATTAGCAGTGAGAGCACCACGGACAACAGAAAAGCGACAGCACACACACAAAAGTGCACACATATCTGCTTTCTTCTGTCTTGAGAAATTTTACTTACAGTCAGCCAGAGAAACACAGATGTATAGTTCTAAGCTGTTTAGTAAATGTGATAACAACATTACACCACGTGTGTGGGCAGGCAGCACAGGGGGGGCCTACAAAGGAAATGGAAGAATGCAAAGTGATCTAGGTGTGAAGCTGGGGCGGTGTGTGCTGTGTGTGGGGCTGGTGTGGTATGGTGTGAAGCTGGGGCGGTGTGTGCTTTGTATGGGGCTGGTGCGGTGTGGTGTGAAGCTGGGGCGGTGTGTGCTGTGTGTGGGGCTGGTGCGGTGTGGTGTGAAGCTGGGGCGGTGTGTGCTGTGTGTGGGGCTGGTGTGGTCTAGGTGTGAAGCTGGGGCGGTGTGTGCTGTGTGTGGGGCTGGTGCGGTGTGGTGTGAAGCTGGGGCGGTGTGTGCTGTGTGTGGGGCTGGTGTGGTCTAGGTGTGAAGCTGGGGCGGTGTGTGCTTTGTGTGGGCCTGGTGTGGTGTGAAGCTGGGGCGGTGTGTGCTGTGTGTGGGCCTGGTGTGGTGTGTTATGGTTGGTGTCGTGTGGTATGTGTTAACATTCCAGAATGAAGAAAAACTTGAATGATAGCAGAGACACAAGAAAACAACATAGATGTGCAGAGCCAGAGGCTGTCCTGTTATGGTTCAATAATGCAGGGTCTGAAATTAGTCCATTATGTGACAAAACTATGGCCTTGTGTGATCCTTAACAGAGAAATGTCAGCGGCATGTGGGGATAGAAGGCATCTGAGGAGAAAATTATGCCGGTAAAAGTAGATTAGGACCAATAATTGCACTCCATAAGTGCTCATAGAAGCAAAGTTAATTCCATGTGACATTTTCTTCTCTTTTTTAATGGCATTATGGAAGCTAAGAGATATAATTGGAAAAATTATAGAAACTATTGTTCAAAATTATGACATACCAATACTTAGTATTTCTGAGCTGTACACTGTAATGCATCCATTTATTTACCTCTTTCATATATTATTCAGCAAACACTAACCTAAACTGTGGCCAAAGTACTGTGATTGCTGCAGAGGTCACAAAAGAAGGCATTACAACAGTCTTTTGCCCCACTGGCTCCAGCCTAAAGGAACAGAGAGGAGCAAATAAAAGGGGAAATACCGCTTGGTGGGTGGCAGGTGGTAAGATACAAGCACACCGTGTCTCAGAATCACTGGACCACACCTAAGACTGGTGCATCCATCTTCTGTTCTGATGAAAATGCCCTTTGTTAAAAATACTGGCCCTACTGTCCTCTTTTCTCTCCTGGTAACGTATTCTCTGAGCAACTCAGGCACAGTGAATTAAGTCCTTCCTTCTCAGTAACCATGGTGACTTGTGTAGATCTCAATTACAGTTACAACACATCTTTATTGCAGTTCTGTCTTCCTGTGGCTGAGCAATAAACTCTTTGCAACATTTGAGATTTATTAGGTGCCATGGTTGAAATCTAATAAATACCTATGGGCTGAAAAGAGTGAATAAATTAATTTCTTAACCCCCCTCTAAGCTTATTACCATAGTTAGACAGTACTATGCCATCTATCATAATCAGAGAAAATATATTAATGCGTATCTCAAACTTCGCCTACACAAAATGGAATAAGGAAAAGCGAAGGTACGAACCTTGCAAAGGAGGAAATCGAAGTTTAGTTTGGGCTTCTTAAAGAAGACAGAGAAGGTCTTCCTCCCAAGTTCTTGAAAATGAAGCCAAGTTCTACAGTGACTTGAAGTCTTTTATAGCTGAATGAATTGGCTAATGTATAATCCTTTCCCATGACTCTTCTAATTTGGATTAATAAAATGTCATGAGCATATTAGGGAAGGGACTATATCTAATAGTGATATTTATAATTAACTACTGTCACTGGTCTGCAAAGCATTTTAATGCTAATTGACACATTGTAAAGATGATTTAAATGAAGCCATTTTTATTGACTAGGGACAGCACAGTAAAAAAAAATGGGGACTATAAGCAATATTGTTATTTAACTGGCCATACTACAAATGATTTTGTCAATTTAAATAGTTTTGTACTAAGAAAATACTGTCCACAAATTAAAATAATGTTCACTTAATACTTAATACTCATGATTTAACTTTAATGAAAAGCAAACAGCTTGCAAATTACAAAAAGAAAACTGCTAAATAATAAATTAACAACTCACTGTTCTCAATTTATTAGATGTCAAAACACCGCTTTTTGACAAAATTATATATTTTCTGAGCTAGCCTTAGAAGAGAGGCTCAGGACAGTAGCTCTGACTCCTCCGTGAGGTGGGGGGTCCTATAGGCTGAGGGTCATTGGGGTTGTCTACAGGCTGAGGGTCACTGGGGTCGTCTACAGGCTGAGGGTCACTGGGGTCATCTCCTGGAATCCCGCCCACCACAGTAGCCTTGTTTCCCCCTCCCTCTGACCTTCACAGGTTCTGCACACAGGCACCGATAACCTTTGCAGATAATAGGGCGTCCCTTGTCCTAGGTCCACAGGCTAAGGAAATGCTTTTGTCTGCCACGTAGATCAGCTGACTACAGTGAGGATGAGAAGGGTTACTCTAGTTTTCCCACTGATGGGAAAATATTCTCAACACACGACTGATGAAGCAACACATGTGAAAGCAGAAAGAGAGAGATCTGAGTGCACAGAAGTTGTCTGGACAGACTTTAATTTTGACAAAGAAGTGTTTGGTTCCGTTATGGAGGTCCCCTAATGCAGCGATTGCCTTTAGTAGTTTCTGGGTCAGTGTTTCAGAAGTCGTAGAATGTTGAGGAAATCATAAGTTTATTCACTTCAATTAAAGCCTAAAATGAATTTCTTCTTCCTCTAAAATATTCTGCCTTCCTCTTTCCCTAAGCCCTATTCATTTAACTTTCTTTATATTTTTGATGAGCCATATTCAAGCCCAGTTTATGCCAGATAAAGGCACAGCATCTCCATCCTTGTGGTCTTCCCCCTCAATGGAAAGCAAACATCATCCTCACTGCTCCTGTTTCACCTTCATGTTTGACACTGCTCTTTTCAGCTGTTGATATGAAGGAGAAACAAGAAACACACAGTTACAATAATAAATGTATTTTCCTAAAAATGTTCACAGACCACTTGTTTCTGCTATATAAAGCACAGTAGTTGATCTTAACTAAAAGGCTGTCAAATTCTACCATAAATTTCTTTAACAGATAGATGAATTTCTCTGTGCCTATAATATGATGAATGAACGCGTTGTTTCCTGCGTTTTTCATCCAGATTAGGTTTATCTTTTCATGTATTAAGATACAAAGCTAAACTTGTGTTCACCTTTCCCCTCAGCTTGGTGTGTGACTTGTCAGGGCAGAAGTAAGCTAAAGGTTTGTACCAGAGAAAATAATCTGTCAATCAAGAGTTTAATTTTACTGCAGGTACTGAAATAAATAATAGCTTGGTAGTGCAGATTTCTTTGAGCCCTGTCACCACACCTACTGTGTTATTGCGACTTCTTTTCTCTGCTCCCCAGTCCATGCCACCGCCACTTGGTTCCTCCCACACTTGGGAAAGTCTTCTGTGAGATTGCAACTCTGTTCGTCCTCTGTGGTTTTTCTGAGTCTGGACTGTGTTTTATTTCTCTTTCTTTTGTAAAAACCATCTTTCTATCTGAATCACTGCAGACATCGTATATTTCCTCCAGGAAGACATCTCTCTTCCTGGAGGATGAGACCTCAGGATCACTCAGCTACCCTGTAAGGATGCGAAGGGAAAAGCAAGAAGGGAGGGCAACTATCGCAGATAATAACATGGAATGGCTGCTTCTTACTAAGGAGTGGTCCAGTATTTAGTAGCATCAATAATGAGTGCTCACTAGACATTCACCATGAATTTCCCCCTCCCATGAGCTTTAGTCACAGTTTCAAGAGTCCTCAGTGGAAGTAATCTCCATTGAAGGAACCAGTTGAAGATGCATTATAGCAGAGCAGGATCTGAGTCTTCGCATGTAGGGCCAGGCCTTTTAGGGTAGTCCACATGCTGCGACAGAGCCACAGCCCCCACTTTGGTTTCCTACCTGTGGCCTTCCCTCCTTCACATGTTCACCATGTAGAGATCTGCCGGGACCTTTCCCTGCATTCTAAGTCCAGCCGGAACTCTGGGGCCCTTAGAAAAGAAGCTGCCCCACTTCTGACTTGTGTTTGTTGTGAGCATATATTGAGAGTGCTAAGGGACATTTCTTTTTAGATCAGCTTTATTTTATTTATTAATTTTTACGGACATTGGTGTTTTGTCTATATGTCTGATTGTGTGTGTGTGAAGTTGTCAGATCTTCTGAAACTGGAGCTACAGACAGGTGTGAGCTGCCATGTGGGTGCTGGGAATTGAACCTGGGTCCTTTGGAAGTGCAGCCAGTGCTCTTAACTGCAGAGCCATCTCTCCAGCCCCCATAGATTAACATTTCAATATCTCAAATGTACAGAAAAATTCATGAAATAGTAAAAGGCACAGTACCTCAGCTGTGTATATAGGAAAATGACTTATAAGATTATGGGTTTCATGAGTCCCTTCAGCCCACTGTGATGATAGAGAGGGTCCTGTGGGTGTGGCTCACCTAGGCCAGTTGCATTAATCTTCAACGATTCTTGGATATCCACTCACCTGCAGTGAGCATTTAATTACATTAAACAATGTGTCTTGAAGTTAAAACTGTTTGGGAAGTACAGTATGGGATGTGAATATCCATACCAGCAGGGTTTACTTGGGGTTGCCATTTTCCTATATTTGTTGGTGTACTTTTGGGATAAAGGGATAAATCTCCAGATTCTCCTCCTCCCCCTCTTCCCCCAAATCATCCTCCTTTGCTGATGTCCCCAAAGGCACTGCTGTCCTGGAAGTGGTAGGTACCCCTTAGACAATCACAGTGATGTGCGGACACTGGGCAGTCTGCACTACCAAGAGCTGGTCAGTGTTAAATGGACACTGTCATTGCAAGCGTTAGTTTGTATGTTGATTTTTCAGCTAGGCACCATGTTTTTGTAATTAAAGTTTAATTCAATTGTACTTTAAAAACCTCTCTCTCTCTCTCTCTCTCTCTCTCTCTCTCTCTCTCTCTCTCTCGCATTTTAGTAAGCCCCACCCCCCGAAATGCAGTACTTGCATTAGTAGGTAGGAAATGATTCATTTACATAATTATCAAATTTGAAGTCTCTGCACTAAAGCTTAGATGGCTCAAAGGCTCTTGGGACAATCATGTGCTCCCTATACAAGGCTGATCAGTTAAACACTACTTGAGTTAGGATGCCACCTCTCTGGACCTGCCACTACATTGCTTTGCACAAGTCTAACCTGAATATATCTGTGTGTGTGTGTGTGTGTGTGTGTATATATATATATATATATATATATATATATATATATATATATATATATGGGCACAACTATAAATACTAACTTTCTCATAGGGTTGAGAGGAGGTAGGTTCCAGTGAGGAGCCACAGGCCCTGAGGATGACTCAGTTTCTTTTTTTGCAGAGGTTTTACAGTTGGTTATCTCAGCTGCCTGTGTTTCTGGTGTCTATCCATGACTGGGTTGACTAACCAACAGAGGCACATGGCTTTAGGTCAACTTGGGGGGTTAGTACTTGTGTGTGTGTTTCAGTCTATCAGTGTGGTTCTTTCTGTATCTCCTCTCACTCCTAGCCATAGGATTCAAACTTGCCTCAGAATGAAAGCTGAAACCTGGAGCTGAAGTCAAGATAACTTATGAAATTAGGATGTTCAATAATAAAGATGTTCTTGGTTTTTACAATATCAATCACCCTTTCTGATATTTAAAGGGCTTTGCAAAAGCCATTTAAATTCTAGATCCCTACTTTCTGGTTACTTTATTTTTCAGTCAGATATTATATTTCTGTTGTAATAAGGTTAGTTTTCATTAGCATACACTAAACTACAGAATAAGGATACTCATTATGGCATTTTCATGAATATATGCTACTTCTACCATATGCACCCTAACTATACTTTTATTTATTCTACCTACCCTCCCTTTTTCTGTTCCACTTCCACAATAGTCCCTCTTTTGTTTCATGACCCTTTTTGTCCCCTAGATTTTTAAAAATATATTTTATTAATTTATTCATATTACATCTCAATTGTTATCCCATCCCTTGTATCCTCCCATTCCTCCCTCCCTCCTGCTTTCCCCTTACTCCCCTCCCCTATGACTGGGACTGAGGGGGACCTCCTCCCCCTGTATATGCTCATAGGGTATCAAGTCTCTTCTTGGTAGCCTGCTATCCTTCCTCTGAGGGCCTCCAGGTCTCCCCATTCAGGGGACGTGGTCAAATATGGGACACCAGAGTTTGTGTGAAAGTCAGTCCCCACTCTCCACTCAGCTGTGGAGAACGTCCTGTCCATTGGCTAGATCTGGGTAGGAGTTCGAAGTTTACTGCCAATATTGTCCTTGGCTGGTGCCATAGTTTGCACAGGACCCCTGGGCCCAGATCTACCCATCATAATGTTTTTCTTATAGGTTTCTAGGACCCTCTGGATCCTCCTATTTCCCCATTCTCCCATGCTTCTCTCACCTAGGGTCCCCATAGAATGTCCTCCCCTCTGACCCACTTTCCTGGTGAGTGAAGACTTTCATGGGACATGCCCCTTGGGCTAGTGTCCAGATATAAGTGAGTATATACCATTTGACTCTGCTTCTGGGTGAACTCACTCATTATGATCATTTCTAGTTCAATCCATTTGTCCACAAATTTTGGGAATTCCTTGTTTTTAATAGAGTAGTATTCCATAGTATAAATGTACCACAGTTTCTTCATCCATTCTTCTACTGAGGGACACTTTGGCTGTTTCCATGTTCTGGCTATTATGAATAAGGCTGCTATGAACATGGTTGTGCAAATGCCCTTGTTGTGTGGTGGAACATTTTCTGGGTATATTCCAAGGAGTGGAATATCTGGGTCTTGAGGAAGCCTTATTCCCAGTTTTCTGAGATAGTGTCAGATAGATTTCCAAAGTAGCTGTACTAGTTTGCATTCCCAATTTGTCCCCTAGATTTGACATATGAAAAAGAGCATACAATATGGGTGTTTAAGAAGCTAGAATCCGTATTTCTGCAAATAACACAATTTCATTCACTCTCATGGCTGAATAAAACTCCAGTGTAAACAAACACCATATTTTCCTTATAAAACTTGTCTACCGATGTTGAATATCACAAACACCCTGCTTTGGCTGGACCAACAGAATTAGGGTCTGAATTTAAGTTTGTCAGTTGGTTGTACACCCCTCTCACTCCTGGCACAGAAAGTTAGGAATAGCCCTCCCCCACACCCCATGCCAGTATTTTGTTTCCTTGGTAATAGTCTTTCTGAATAGGATGGAGTAGAATCCCAACATCATTGTTTTTGTTTGTGTTGGTTTTAGTTTTGTTTTTATTTAGACAGGATCATACTCCAGCTGGCCTGAACTTGTTACTTGCAGCAATCCCCCTGTCTCTATCTCACAAATGTTCTGCTTATAGGTATATGCTACCATACTCTGCTTTTTCATATAGTTTGAATTTGTATATTCCCTATGGCTAAAGAGTTATAACTTACATTGTGTTATAGTAATTAGTCTAGTTAATAAAGTAGCTATATTATTATTCTTAGCATGGCTCTGTACTCCACTTTTTCATTTCCTTCTATGCCAAGACTACTTTGAGTATTGTTTTTTGGACTCCCAGCACTGAAGATCTGTGAATGACAAATTCTTAATTTTTTTTTTAAAGTAACAAAGAACAAAAACTGAAGCCTTGCTTTGCTCTATTTGTCTATCAAGATAGGGAACTTTCTATTAGAGGCCTGCCTATTCCTTCCTTTTTTGTACTGATAAAAGATATGACAGTAAAAATATTGTTCCTTGCTGGGACCACATTTCCTTCTCTGTGTATTTAAGTTTTTTTGTTGTTGTAAGCATTATGTATTTTCCTCATATATTTTAAAGCTGCTCACATGCCAGCCCTCACCAAGGATGGCAGGGGTGCTCAGTGGATACTGTTCCTGTGAGAACAGACTGAACCTTTGACTGTCAGTGCTCATGGAAAGGAGGGAGTTCTTCAAGCACATGGCAGTTATTTTCTAAACTAAACGATTTATCTGCTTTTACACAGGAAGTGGTTTTGTGTATCTGTTAACAACTAATATTCCAGACCTAGGGTCTACAAAGGAGGTGGGGGCAGGTAAAACTACCCAGTGAGGAAACAATAATAAATATGGAGTATATAACATATATATATATATGTTTACTCTACTCATTTACTCTATGGGTCAACACTGACACTAATCCTGTTAGAGGTTTGAGGCTCAGATAATTTGTGGTACTCCACGAGGATGTGCAGTGCTGGACCATGTCCTGGATTATAGCCCTCACTGGGTCCTTTGCTCTTAGCATGTTTTGGTATGTAGCAGCTTAGCTCTTAGCATGCTGTGGTATGTAGCAGTTTATCTGGGCCCCAGTGCATAGATTTTTAAAGTTTATCATTCCAGCTCAATGAAACGTTCCAACACAAAAAGGATATGCAGCTTCAAAGAGAATGTTTCCAAGAGATCCTTGCTTGAAAATAATCTAAATAATACAGGTGCAGAACTCAGTAGTGCCTCGTGGAAGTCATCTACCCCTTTAAGAGATAAAGAGGCAATGATGGGCACATTACATTTTTCCCAGCATTCCTGTTTAGTCATTGTAGAGAGGTACTGAGGGGCCATAGAGCAGCATACATAGCTCCTAAAGAATCCTCCTGAAAGTACTTGAATATAAGTTCTTTGTTATGCTTAAATTTCTGATGCATGAAAGCATGGCTTCTAACAGAAAATGTCAAACTGTGATCCATGGCCCAAATGCAGTCTGCAAAGACTAGATTTTGCTTTCTAAATAGCTGGAGTGAAGAAAAAATATTCCATGACTCTTAGAATTATGTTCAAAAGTTATTGGTAATGTTTTGTTGGAGCTTTTCAATGTTTGTGTTTAATCTAGATTGTATAGTTGTTTATGAACTACAAGAGGAGAGGTGAGTATTTGTATAGAAACCACATGTCTTGAAATCTTAAGATATTTAATGTCTGGTACTCTGGAGAAAAAAATCTTGGCCCTTGGTGGCTAATGAACATAGGTTGTGGGACCCATTATGTGACATAAATTTGAATATGGAAGTCTTTATCACTGCAGAATTATGTTATATGATATCAATTATGTGACCGAATAATGAACACAAGTAAAGACACCTCAAATACATTGGTTGGAAAAACAAATGTGCCTCTTCTCAGAGAACTTATACAGATCAACAGTCAACTAACACAATGTTTATGTGTGCAGCATGGTAGTGGATGAAAATGGATACGAAAATTATCACAGGGCTGAGGAATGTGTGGAACGTATTCTAATTTGTATCCTTTAAAATATATGCACAGTTAAGCTTCAGGGGGTAGTCATTTCTGCAGGATTCCAAACCTCTCTTTCTGTGAAAAGTATATATAAATGTGTGTATGTATGTGTATATATATATATATACACATACATACACACATTTATATATACATATATTTACGTGGACAATTAAGGCATACACATAATGTGTTCTTTTGTTTTGTGTACATATTCCTAGTAACATGACAACAAATCAAATCAATCAGCTTTTTTAACTGTAGGGACCTACAACCATTTTTCTCTGACGTTGTGGCTCAAATAGAGGAATGGCTACCTGTTTAAAGTGTTCCCGGATTGAGAAACATTAAAGCAAAATAAGTTAATGATCTACAAGGCTTATGTGTTCTTCTCGGTTATCTGCAAAAAAACTGAAAGTAAAAGATGCAGATAAAGTGTTCTCAACCCTGGCACACCTTCTTACAGAAGCTAAACAGTGGGAGGTGTGAGGAAACTCCTTGACAGGCTAAGCAGATAATCCTCTGAAACGGACCATGAGCCCAGGTCAGAAGTTTTCCAGTGAGATTAACTAGAAAAGAGCAGGGTTTCCAAAGCTTTGTCACTGCAGTGACAGCGGGTGGAAGGAACAGCTAAGCCACACCACGTGTGGCTTCCTTTCCCCAGCAACTCTATTTGTTCTGTTTTAGTCAGGTGGGCAATACATCTGCAAATGCTCTTTAGAGATCATTTCACAGTTTAGTTTCACATGAAAACCCTAATGACAACATTGCTGCGGCCATCTGTGCCCTTGTGAGCAAGTGGCGAGGCTGAAGCATCTGCTCTGCTGGAGCACATCTGTTAGCTGCAGCCTTCTTTTCTCTAACCTTTGCTAAACTCAATGAGTGCTTTTATATGGGTGGCTAGCTACTAAGTATTAAGAACACAGATGAACAAAATACAATGAAAGAAAGGGAAAAAGAGACAAAGGGTATAATCCCACTGTCTGAAGAATCTTTATTATGAAAGAAATACTAAAATTCTGGGTTCCCAGAATTTCTAACTTAATAATATTGATTTTGACCCCTTAATTGAAAAGCTAAATACCTCTGCGCCCACCCCCCCCACCCCCCCAGTGCTGGGATTAAAGGCGAATGCCACCATACCCAGCTTGAAATTCCATTCTTAAGATAATTCATTTCCATACCCCTTTAAACTAACGCATGTATGTATATTGAATACTGAAGTTAGTTGTCAGACATCACTATATAGCCTGACCTGTAACATGCCATGACTCTTGCTCTTTCTGCAAACCATTTCCTTGACCCTTTTATTACTTAAATAATAAAAAGCAGTCCACAAACCTAAAAGGTGCCAAGAACCTTATAAATTATTAAAATAATTGGCAGTTTGGTGGGGAAATAGTCTTAGAACTAAGCACAAGACAATCTCATGGTTTAAAGTGTGGATCTTAGCAGGTGGGGCGTGACTATTGGAAAACAACATTTCCGATGGTCTTAGGAACTCCCAAACATAAATTTATTTTTGTTGTTACCTTATAACTGTAATTTTGCTACTGAGTGGTGTCTCAGTTCCTAAGACCATCAGAAATATGTGTTTTCAGATGGTCATGAGCCTCAGGCTGTGAACTGCTGGTCTAGTGCGATGAGAAGTATAGTACTTGGGACATAATCGTTTATAAATAGATTTGATACAAAGTTTATAAGTTATATCTATTTCTTCCTTTTTTATGAACAAGAATCAGTATTGGTCTTTGAACAATGTTTGCCAAGAACTGATGTGTGAGTTCTTTGTGTTGACTTACTGGTTTTTAGGTACAGTCCCTGGTGAACACAAACGAAATCGAAATGAACACCATGATTGGGACTTAGAAGCTAGGAACTGAAGCAGATGCATAGCAGCTCAAGACAAGGTGACAAATGGCTGAAGACTAAGACATTTGTAACAGAAAGGGACGGAAAAACATGTTGCTCACAGAAGAAACAACGGAGAATAAACTCTCAGTTGGAGTGTTTTAAGTGGTCCATTTTGTGTGGTAGAGTCCTCACAGTGCAGTAGTCACCAAGTTCTAAGAGGACTGGATTGTCCCAACAAAACCTTCCCTTTCTAGCGTCCCAGGAGCAAGCTAATTTTGATTCTTGAGTAATTCCTGAACTTTTGCCCAACTCTTTTCCAACATAACGTTTCTATTTCCTTGTGGATCCTAAAGGTTTCATGATAAACCTGGGAAAGGCTTCTAGGAACTGTGTTGATGGATCACTTCCAGGTCATGCCAGGCCCAACTTGAGCAGACCAGCAGTTATACAAGGTCTTACATCTGGAAATAAAGTAGATATTCTTCACCTGTCACAAGGCTGGCCAAGTTGTGGTAACGAATTTGAATGATACATTCTCAAGAACATATGCTTCGTTCTATTTCTGTTTTCAGTGAGTCTCAAGTAAATGGTGCCAGTAGAAAAAAAAGCTAAGATGTGGCCAGAAGAAGTTGGAAGAGAGAAACAGCTGCCACACTGAGCAGTTAGTCTATTCATGCTTCTAAGTCTGTATGTGTGCTAGTGAGCTGGTGCTAAACTAAAATATCTCGGCCGTGGGCATCTGGGCCATTGGGTTACCACGAGGCTAATGCCTCAGATCATTCACCGAGTCCTTATTCTCTCTACACTTAGTGTCTACAATACATTTTCCTATACTCATCTTCTGTTAATTCAGTTTTGTTCTATTAACTTGTGCTGTCTGTGTCACTTAACGTCACATATCTAACAGCCTTGATGACCACTGTGTCCTCGAAGCCTGACATACAGTTGTAAATGATCTTTTTAGGCACTAGTGTGGCTAGGCTACAGTTTTCATGGTCAAAAAGAAGCCTAGATGTGATTGCAAAGATGTTTTCAAAATGGCGCTTAAGTCAGTAGGCCTCAAATAAAGAAGAAAACATATTTTTATGTTAGTTGACTTCATGCAATCAGCTGAAATCCTCATGGGGGTGGGTAGGAAATGAAGATATTTGGGAAGACAAGAATTCTGCATTCAATATCTGGATGATAACAGCTTTCCTCTGGACCCATGGCTGCTGACCCACTGCACAGACTTCCAGTGCTGGCAATCTTACATGCTCTTTGGAGTTATATAGCATATATGCCGGCTACTTGTTTTGGTATTCAGGGGGTATGGAAGGAACAGCTTCTTTTAGGATGAGAGTAGCTTGCCTCCTGGAAGATATTCTCTTTTCACACCAAGTGGACAAATCTTCTTCCAGCTATGGGAGAACCTTCCAGGTCACTCAAAGAGAAGAACACATCCTGCAAATAGGCAAGCTGTAACAGCTTCTGATTCCAGTTTTTCAAAGCTTAATCCAAGGTAATAGAAAAAGGCACAGACAGAAATGCAGTGCGTTTTCCTAACGTGGAAAGCATCACCATGAACTTGGGTTAATGAGGTTGTTAGCATCCTTGTGAATGCTGCAAACACGTTCCTCACATATTGTCTCAAGTATTTGTGTATTTGAAAATTGTCGCAGCTTTACCCAACACTGTGTCCTCGGTGGTGTTGTAGGGTTCTCACAACCCCTGTCCTCTGAAAAAAGGAGGAAAGTAGAGACTGAAGCATTAGGACAGAAATAAAGACGTAGTGGAGGGATGCTTGACTCTCACTCAGAAGGGGAAATTAGAATAGGCAGCAGAAGTAGTTGAAGAGAGGGAAACAGGAGTAGGGATCAGATGTGGGGAGAGCAGGAAATGGAGGACAGAGGGCTTGCTGAGAGATGAGAACACATAAGCAGGGACATCTTTGCGACAAGCTGGAGCTCTGTGATGGGGCAGGCTCCTGGGAGGAGATGGAGGGTGACTTTAGCTAAGACTCCTAGTAGTGGAGATCATGGAGACTGAAGATGACACCCTCTAACCAGGCAGGACTTACCAACCCACCCACAAAAAACTTCAACCAAAAATCTACCCTGCCTACAAGATATGCAGGGATAAAGATAGAGCAGAGATGGAGGGAATGTCCAACCAATTACTGGCCCAACTTGATATGTGCCCCATGGGAGAGAGCCAATCCCTGACACTACTAATGATACTCTGCTATCCTTTGCAGATAGGAGCCTAGCATCACTCTCCTTTGAGAGAGTCCACCCAGCAGCAGATGGAAACAGATGCTGAAACTCACAACCAAACATTAGGCAGAGCTTGGGGAGCCTTGCGGAAATGTGAGGGGGAAAGAAAGAAGGACCTGGGGAGGACAGGAGCTCCACAAAGACTGACAGAGCCAACTAACCAGGGTTCAGAGGGGCTTGCAGATACTGAAGCACCAACCATGAACCATGTATGGACTGGACCTAGGACACCCGACACATATGCACCTTGTTCTTCATGTGGGTCCCCTAGTAAGGGAAGCCTGGTCTGTCCCTGACAAGTATTCTATTGTATGCTTTTAGATCACTTCCCCCTGGTGGGTCTGCCTTGCCACCCCCAATGGAAGAGGATGCACTCAGTCCTGATGCAACTTGATGTGCTAGAAGAGCTAGTGGGGGGGGCTACCTTTTCCTAAGGAGTAAGGGAGCAGGGAGGGATATAGGAAAGAGAGGGGGAAGGTGGGAATGGGAAAAGAGGAGAGAGGGAACTATAATTAGGATATAAAATAAATAAATTGCAAAACAACCATCGATTTATTGGTTTAGTGTTGTTTTTTAATTATATATCTTATTCTATCCTTTGCAGTATGATCTAAGGGTAGTAATCTCCTTTTTAAGAAGCAAAATAAGACAATGGGTGGTTGGTTGTTTAAACAAGAAATGTCCCACGTAGGCCCAAATTGTTGAACAGTTGGTGGCACTCTTTGGAGAGCAGTTACAGACGTGCTGGAGGAGGTGGCTCAAGGGATGGGATTTGAGAGTTCAGAGCCTCAGCCTCATACTAGTTTGTGCTTTGCTTCATGTTGTTTGTGGTGGAAGCTATGGCCTCTCAGCTTCCTAACCCTGCTGCATGCTGCCATAACTTTGAAAAGTCTGAGACGTGGGGGCTATTTGTAATTCTGGCAAAATCTTGTCTACATTGACTGAGGGATGGACATTTGAAATAGAAGGTGGCCAGAGCTAAAGTCTAGCAAAATGTCAGCTGTGCAGAGCTGATTCTTTGTGTAAACAACCCCAGTGAGGACTTGGAAGGCCAGCCACACAGCATCTAGCTCCAGAACAGGAGTTGGCCAAGTCTACCATACTCCCAATCTGGCCCACTGTTGCTTCCATAAGTCCTTTAAACTAAGAATAGTCTTTACATTTTTAGATGGCTGACGCAAAATTAAAAAAAAAAAAAGACATACGATTTCATCACATGAAGAAATTATATAAAATTTAAATCCAAATGCTTATGCATGAAGTTCTATGTGAACCAAGTCCCAGCCCTCCTATGGCTCCTTTTGTGTGACCTGGGCAGAGCCTGTGGCTGGACTAAGTGACTCATAGATGTAAAATGGTCTCTCTCTTGGTCTTAACTTACAACACCTGCTGACCCCTGCTCTAGACATTAGTCAAAAATATTAATCAAAGTGCTAGGAGTACACGCTGCTGCTGATTGCTTTAATGCTGCAAGGAAGAAAGAGGTGTGGGAGAGAGAGTCATCCAGTTAGCTGGGGAGGATGAAAAAAAAAATAAAGAAGGCCCAAACATTTCAGTTCTTGAAAGATTGGAAGGTGCAGCCGCCTTTAAATCCAGAAAGTGAATTATAAAACTGGGAAGACCTCTGAATGATAAAGCTTGATTCATCTTCAGCCTTGGGGCCAGGGTCAAATTCAAGCTGCAGCCCCTGAGCAGATGAAAAAAATGTTGAAGGTGCAGCCAGGGCCCTAGTACTGAGGAAGTCTTTGTAGTGGACTCAAATCACTCCAGCTGTGCTATCTCATTGATATCCCAAAGCTCTGAATCTGTAATGAAGAGAGGAATGCAAGAAAGGTAGAGTGTGTTGGAGTGCAGAAGTACAGATGTGAAGGCAAATAAATACAGCAAAGGTGGGAAGCACATAGAGAGAAACCTGTGGTGGCTACTGGTGCCTGGAGTGACGTGGAAATAACTAGCTAAAAGCTTACGTTTTTTGAGAGTTATACTCACCAAGCAACCACTCACCTAAACCAAAATGGAATTGTTTGTCTGTAACTGCTTGAGACTAAAAATGATCATTGGGCTGGCAAATATCAATAGATATTGACAGTTAAGTGGAAACAGCTACCTTCCTACTCTGTATTGTACTCAAAATTTAAATAATTGTTGAGAATTTCTATGTTTATCTAGTTTCTGAAAATAATCTCGACTTCTAAACTCTTTATTTTTCAACTCTTAAGGTTTTTTTTTTTTTTCATTTCTTTTAGTCAGTTCCCCAGTGCTGGGAAGGTTGTGACTGGGTGATATCTAACGCTTGGGTCGTTTCAAGCATACGATGTGGAGCTTAGGTGTCTACTGCTTCTATCTCCACACCCAGTGACTCAGTGTGGAGCCTAAGGCAACACAGCTTAACAGATTTGTTTCATTTACCAAGATGAAAGGCTACCAAGACTGACTTCTGAAAGATCTTTCCAAAGATTTTTTTCCTATATATATATATGTGTGTGTGTGTGTGTGTGTGTGTGTGTGTGTGTGTGTGTGTATAAAACACAAATACAATCACTGTTTCTGTGCCACCAAAGACTCGGGATAAACCGATGACAAGACATATATTTGGAAAGTACTTTCTGCTTGGGCTGAGCTCTTCTCCTTTATCAAATTTGGGTTTGGTGAAACCCGGTCATTCAAGTGAGCTTCCACCGTGAGAGCTCAGCAATAAACAAGGGATGGGCAAGTGCTGATACAGTAGGACTTGCTGCCACTTACTGGTCCACTGGCTAGTGGGGCCTCTGAGTTGACCCAAAACCAACCCTTATCATTCAACTGCAGTCTCTCTAGAGAAGGTATTGATCTGCCTCTCTGAGGTGTCAGAGCATTGGGTGCTAACTGCCTATCTGTCCCTCCACTCATCGTAGGGTGAGAGATTGGGAACTGCTGCTGTGCACTTTGATTATCTTGGATGAATTTATTTCTCAGGGACAGACACCGTGAGTTGGAAAGCTGTCTTGTCCACTTGACCACAGCGGCTGAAGGACAGTGACTCTCAGATTATGGTCCCTAGGGAACAGTAATGTCTGTCACCTTGGAACTTAGAAATGGAACTTCTTGAATCATACTTAGACCTTGCTAGTCACAGCATCTGGGGAAGGACACAGCAACCTGTGCTTTGACACACTCTCTTAGGGGTCCTGAAGCCTGTTAATATTTAGGAGCCATTGCTCTTATAAGACCATTTGTTGAGGGACAATGGGGGGAGGGGGCATAAGATGGGGCTGGGAGGGGAGGAGGGAGGGGGCTGGGGTTCTGCTGTGAGGAGATCAAACAAATAAATAAATGGAAAAAAAAGAAGACTGTTTCTCAGTGAGTGTTTAGACAACAACTATGGAAACTGAAACATTAGCGAACGTGAGACAAGGGCAAAGAACTGCTTGCAATGGCCATGGTGTGATTATGTCTAAAGGGACCTTTGCAGGAGAGAAGTAGGTGGAAATGGGTCCTCCCAGGAATATGAATTTTTGCAGACAGAGAGCTGTTGTGTATCCGCCCAGAATTTGAATTCCAGCATCGCCATTCCAGATAATTGAAGTCAACCCGAAATAAAGGTGTAAAGGTGGAAATTTTTATTTCATTTTCAGTGCATACAAATAAACTCTGTGTGCAAGTTGAAGGAGTTCTGTTGGCTCTGTTTTTTTTTTTTTAACAATTATACTTTATTATACAACCCAGCTAGCCTACACAAGAGGGGAAAAAGGTGAAAGGGAAACAAGAGTGAACCTTCCAGTATTTGTTCCACTGGACAGATCCCTAGGTGTCGCTGGCCTGCACGCTGGTCCTCTCCCCATGCATGTGCGCTCCTGCTCCAAATCTGCAGCCTTCTCCCTTCCTCTCTGCCTGCATCCGTCTCTCTCCTGTGCACAAGGGCCTGATTCTCCCAGGATCCCTCCTTCCATCGATGTTTGATTAGAAATCGCCTGGCTGGAGTCTCCGGTCCATTTTCTGAGTTCTGGACCCAGGATGGTTCCTCTTAGTCTTCAATAATGTCCATCTCAGTGGGGTTTCAGGGTGGTGTTTCCAAGCAGCAGAGCCTGAGGCAAGACCCACCTAGACTGTCTTTACCTGGGATATTGTTTACAGTCCTTCCACAGAGTTTGGTCATGACCACATAGATAGGAAAAAGTAAATTACATCTGAAGCAGGGAATGCTATGCCCAGATTGGAATTTTTAAAAGCCAATTCTGGTAACTAGGTGTGGTGGTGAATGTCTGTAACCCAAGCTAAGGTAAGTGGATTGCTCTAAGTATGAAGCCAGCCTGGGGTACATAATGTATTCCAGGTTAGTCTGTGCTGTAGACCTAGATGAGAGAGACAGAGAAAGAGGGATAGAGAGAGGGAGAGTGAGGAAAGACAAAAGAAAGTCAATTCTGGTAGCATTTTGAGGGATGCTGTGGTAAAAATAGAAGGCTGCATGCAGCTGGATGAGATGAATGGGGTGAGGTGACAGGTTGGTGGCATGAAGTGAAGTTGTAGTTGTGTTCATAGGAGCTTGAGTGTTGGGATAGAGTGAGAGACAGAACTTTTTTTTTTTAAATCAAGTTTCCCACCCATCCCACCTACCCAGGGCCATGAGCATCACTCAGCCCTACATTTCAGCATCCGGACTCTTCTTATCACCCACTCATCGCACATCTGATGGGTTCTTTTCCAGGAACATGCCCCAACCCTCCTTTGTATGATCCAAATGAACTTTCCGTGTCTGTGTAAGTCTGTTCTCACTTCCATTCTCTTCGCTCTTGGCTCTGTCTTCTGAATTCGAGTTGCACTCTGTTGGTTGTTCTTGGCATCAGTAGGTGCAACAAATGTTCAGTATTCATTCAGTATTCTCTGTCTATTGCCCTTTTCTTATTAGCTGATCTCTGTATGGCAGGCATGGTATCTATCGGCACAGAAGAAAAAATTTGCAAGAATTTAGTGTGTAAAGATCCATTCTAGACAAAATAGTGAGTGTCCTTGCCAATCTAAAGAGGAAGATAGAAAAACAAGTGACAGAAAAAAGATGTTGTTTTTCTTATTAAAACGGAGCGGAATAAAACAGCATTTGTAGGCTAGGAAGAGATTTATTTCAAGGAATACTACTGTATAGAGGCATGAGAAAGGCAGCATTTAAACAAACCCCTGGTTTTGCTGCTGGGGGCTTAAACACTGTGAGGCTTGAGGTAAAGCATTTCTCAGAGGGAATGGCAAATCCAGTGCCCACGAAATAGGAGTGGCCTTGGCTTATTTGCAGGGTAATGTGAAGGAGACCTGTACTCAAGGACATCAGAGAAGCCGGTCATAGCAGGACTTGAAGGCCGTGCTCAGGATTTGGCTTTGACTCTGAGAGATACGGAGACTTCCAGAAGCTCTGAGAAGAGCGTGTTATCCTGAGTTGTTATGTTTCTAAAATATCAGTTGGTAAGTGTGCTGAGACGAGATCTCAGGGATGGAAGTGACGCAGGGGTCCAGCGAGAGGATTCTACAGGAAAGTAAACAAAGATTCTGCCAGGGATGAAGCAGAGAGGACTGGGTACTGGGTTTATGTTGAGGCTGATCATTTGACAAGGGACTGGGTGCAGGCTATGGAAAGAAAGCATCAAGAGATTCAAAAATTGGAGGGGTGGGGTGATAAAATAAGATAAAATATTGCCATTTCAGAGATGGAGAAGAAAAGGCAGGCTCTGGAGTGATCTGCTGGACATGGATTGAGTTGCTTGAGAACGCTGGATAGAAATCAGGTGGAGACGGTGCACAGCACTCGGAAGGCAGAGGCAGATGGATCTCTGTGAGTTCAAGGCCAGCCTGATCTACAGAGTGATTCCAGGACAGCCAGGGCTATCCAGAGGAACCCTGTCTTGAAAAAGTAAAGAGAAAGAAAAAAACAAAATGCTGCATAGACAAATGGTGACTGCATGTAAGTTTTAGAAAGAGCTCAGGTCTGAGGCTGTAGATTTGTGATTGAGCCTTGCAAGTACAGAAATGACTAAGTCCATAAAATGGAATGCTGCTTAATGCACCTATTCATCCCCAGGGCTTTTGCACAATGTCTTATGCAGCAGATGCCCAGATTTATTGTTTTACATTTTCATAGATTTATATGATGAATTTCAGCCATTTTCACCCCCACTTCTCCTCTATAATTTCCTTCCCTCTCCCACTGAAATCCTCCTAATGAGTCCTTCTGTTTTTTACCTGTCTTCTTTTTGTGCATGAAGCACTGGATTTAATTCGAGTTCCCTCCCTGGCTGGAAAGGAGGCTGTTTCCTAGAGCATGGGCAGCATTCCCATGGCTACATCCCTGAAGAACATGCACTCATGGAAGAGTGGAGTTTCACACCCCCACCTGAGATAAATGATACCATGTAGTAGTCATGCCCACTCTTGTGCAGATAACCATGCCCAGGTGAATTCATGAGTGAAATGGCCATGCTGTGTTCAGAATATGTGTTGCAATTATTCATACACTCTGCTTCTGAGGTACACTGTGGTGTTTAAGTACGTGTGTACTTTTTGCAATGATTAAATTTGAGTAGCATATACATCATTATAAAAACTTATACTTCTTTGACGAGGGAAAAAAATCCTTCTTCTAGTCATTTTGAAAATAGATAGCATGTGATTTGGTCACTGAAGTCACCCACCTGTACAGCGAAGCACTAGAACATGTTATTTTTAAATTGCTTCATTTATTTTTGAGATTATAAGATTACTTTATTTTCCACATCCCTTTCCTGTACCTAAATCCTCCCAGATAACCTTCCTTGTTCTCTTTCCAGTAAACGGCCTTTGTTTCACTAATTATTGTTACACACATATGTGTATATATTTCCAAACATAACCTGCTCGGTCTGTATAATGGAGAACATATTCTTGCTATTTCTGGCTAGTGTTACCATGTGAAGACATGTACAGACAGGCAAAGCACACACACATACAGAACTGAAAAAAGAAAACTGCCTAGGAATAAGACTATCAAAGAAACAAAAGGCATCTATAATGAAGATTAAGAAAACCCCAAAATAAATAAGGAAGCCATTAGAAGGTGGGAAGACCTCCCATACTCAAGGGTTAGAAGAGTCAGCATCACAGAAATGGCCACCCTACTGAAGGTGGTCTGCAGGCTTGACGCAATCCCAGTCACGTTCTCAGGGACATTATTCACAGATATAAAGAAACAATCTTAAAAACTATATGGAAGTACAAAAGAGCACAAATGGCCAATGCAATCCCCATCACAGGGAGCACTACAGGAGCTATTCCTGATTTCAGATTATTCTACAGAGCCATAATTATACAAACAGCATGGTATTACCCACCTCCTCCAAATATACACATAGATCAATGAAACAGAAAAGAGGACCAAGGCAGAAGACATGTACTGCAGCTATCTTTCTTCTGCTAAACAAGCAAAGAATGTAGATTGGAGGAAAAAAAATAACAACTTTAACAAACAGGGCTGGGAAAGCTGGACACCCAACATGTAAAAAAATGAAAATGTAGATTTAAACCTTCCCTTGACAAAACTGCAAACAAACCAAAGATTTTCAAAATTAGATCTGATATCCTAAAACCTGTTGAGGAAAAAGTAGGATGTTTAATGTCGATATAAACAAGGATTTTTCTAAACAGGACTTTGGTAGTACAATAAATAAGACCAGACCAGACAAATGGATCTCATGAAACTGAAAAGCTTCTGTACAGCAAACAAGCAACAAACTATCAATCAAAAGAAAAACAACAACAACAAAACACGCAAACAAACATACAAAACAAACAAACAAAAAACTCCAAACAACTTCAAGAAAACAAACAACCTAACCAAATGTGAGCTGGGGAAATGTCTTTCTTAGTGTTTTTATTGCTGTGATAGGACATTACAACCAAAGCCATTTGAGGAGGAAAGGTTAATTTTAGCTTTCAGTTTCACATCACAGTCTGTCACTGAGGGAAGTCATGGCAGGCACGAAGCCATGGAAAAGTACAGCTTACCAACCAATTGCTCCACACGGCTTACTCAGTCTTTTATCTTATGGGACTCAGGACCACCAGCCCGCTCACATCAACCACCAATCAAGAAAGTACACCACAGGCTTACCCAGAAAGCCAACCTAGTGGAGACATTTTTTTCCATTGAGGTTCCTTCTTCCAAAGATGATATAAAACTAACCAGCACGGCAACTAAAGGAAGACATCTCAAAGGAAGAATTACAACGGTCTGGGAACACTTTAAAAGGTGTTCAATATCCTTAGCCATCAGGGAAATACGGATTTAAATTTAAACTATTTTAATATTTGAGTTCAGAACAATCAGAATGGCCATCGTCACCTGTACAAATGACAACAAATGCTGGCGTTGATGTGGGGGAAAGAGAATGTTTGTATATTGCTATGGAAGTATAAACTGCGTGAACAAACACCGCACACTCTCATGCAAGTCTATTTCACATCCCACACTTGGGATCAAAACAAAAAAAACATGTTTACATCCACTACAGAAACTTGTCTGTATGTGCCTCAAAAAAAAAAAAAAAAAAAAAAAAAAAAAAAAAAAAAAACCAACCAAACAACCAAACAAAAAACTAGACATAGATGTATCATGTGACCCAGTCATACCACTTTTATGTTTCTCAGTGGTTTCTGAGAAAATAATCAGGCACGTGATTTCTCCACACAAGGGCTTTAGATGCTAGCAGGCAGGTTTTCAGAAGACATCTTTGCTCTTAATGATATATTCTTAAATTCTGTATCTTACTAAACCTTTGGCTCTCATTCCAAGTACAAACTCATCTTGGTTGGATGGTGAACACCATGATAAATGAATTGCTCAGGCTGGTTATTAAGATGTCTATCACATGAGCACTATTTTAGTTGTTACTAAAAGGCAATACCTTGCCAAAGTTCTTAAATCAAAGTAACTATATGCCTGACTATTCTTAGACAGACCCCTTTTGCTTTTTCAGAGAGCATGCAGTCATATACTGTAAATTCTCAAAAGGTGTTTATTGAATAGAAAAGCAAGTGTATTTCCAACCCCAACAGTTGAGAATAATTTCCCATCTGACACACTCTGAAAGCCTCCCACTTCCTATGACACTTTTCATCAGATTTTTGTGGTTGACAGCTCAGTTTGCTCATTAATTCATCATTCAAACTCCATAAAAGAATGAAAAAAATTTTATACCATGTTCTTCTTTCATATAATTTGAATTTCTAAGGTTATAATAAACTTGTATCTGTTAACAAATTTTTGTGTTTTAAACAAAAGTTTAAAAGTCCCACAGAGGACCACTCTTATATCCCTAGGCACATTCCATATACGAAATATGTGGCAAAGAGGATGTACGTTGATAGTTTGAGATCTCACCCAGGCAAATAAATTCAGATTCTGTGATGAAATACTACAGGGAACACTTGATAGACAAATGATTCCACTAACCACTTTTAATTAACTTTCACTGAGAACCAAATGCCTTACTGTATGATTAAAAAATCCTGTATGTCAGTAATTGTGCTACTCATTAATTTGTCTGATACACAAGAAAAATCATAGTTTTAAACACAACTTTCTTGAGCAGCCCTGATGTCAGAAAGAAACAGGTACTGTTAGAATTAATGTTATAAGGAACATCACAAGTGAAGTGCCACCGTCCCGGGGGACATGGACCCATGGGCTGCTTTGGCATTTACTCCACTTAGCATCTTGCCTGGTCCCACATGCCAACGTGTGTCCTTGCCGTGTGCCTGGTGAGTTCATGTCTTGAACACAAGAAAGGATAAGCAATAGGGTCTCACCAAAATGACAAGGCACAGACCTTTTTAGTGTCTTAGGCTGACAAGCAAAGCATTCGTGCTACCTTTCTAAAAAGTGGGTTGTGCTGGGTGATTTATACAATGTGTCACTATTAGCATTTACAATCTGACACATTGTTTTCTGATTATTATTATTATTATGCTGGTCATACATGGCCATACATTATTATTTTGCTGGTGGGTAAAGCACCATCCCACAACTCCTTGAATTTTAAGAGATTGAATAGTCTAGGGGGAAAATGAGAAACTTTTTGCAAGAAACAGAAACAAATGAGCCAACTAACTTCACAGCAAACTTGCAGTTCCTCTGGCCCTTACAGTCTTCCTGTCCCACCTTCTTGTCCACTATGATCCTTGAGTCTTAGGTGCAAGTGTTGTGCCGTGGATGTATCAGTTGGGGCCAGGCACTGCGTAGTCACCTGTTCCCTGCATTTTAATCTCTTGTGGTTTTCTGTAATGGTCTCTCTGTCTGTTGCCGGGAGAGATTTCTTTGATGAAGAATGGGACTTATAATGACCCATGGACATAAGGCTAAATATTTAGACTGCAGTTAGACATATGTAAAAAAATCACACCTGTGAATTCTCATCAACGTCTCTGCCTAAAGGAGACCTGAGCACGGACAACACCAGTAAACATGCTAATGTGGAAAGGGGAAAATGGAGCAGGCCTCAGCCCTGCAGGGAGCTGAGACATTCTCTTAGCCAGAGATATAGGAGTTGCCAGGGTAAACCCTCCTGATTGGTTATGCAGTACCAAGTGGCCAGCCAGAAACAACATACATACAAGTAACATTATATGGGCTGAACAGGTTGTATTTATATATTTAACTCTCTGTCTCTCTGTCTCTGTCTGTCTGTCTGTCTGTCTGTCTGTCTGTCTCTCTCTCTCTCTCTCTCTCTGTCTCTCTCTCTCTGTCTCTCTCTCTCTGTGTGTGTGTGTGTGTGTATGTGTGTGTATTGACAATTAAATAAATAGAGGCCATGAACTTGATAGAAAACAAGGGATTATGTGGGAAGGGTGGGAGGGGAAAGAGGAAAGGGAAGAGGGAATGATGTAATTATGTTTTACATTTAAAAAGTAAAAAAATTTGAGAAAACTCTGAGCTTATCTTTATTTCATGATTAAATCAAGCATTTAATTTGTTTTCCGCATATCTTTTAACTAAGAATGTAAAATTTTTTCAAGATAATTAAGATGTGTGAAAAAGACAGTGTCTGCAGATTTCAGATCCATGTACCTAGTCATGATGATAAAGACTGAGGGGGGAAACACAAATAATTTAAAAATTGCTGCTTTGTTTAGCACTTTGAATAGCTCTCATTTGGCTCATGAGGTCTTTTCAGCCTAAAATTGCCTTCTTCTCTTAAATTCAGCACACATACACACACACACACACACACACACACACACACACACACACACAAATACATACACACTCACACACAAATACACATAAACACACACACGACATACACACCATACACAATCAACCGCACACCAGACAAGTTACTGCTAGCTCCTGGGGTCTGACCAAGCCTCCCACTCACTGTCTCTTTGAATCTTCTTCACAACAGGGTTCCATGAAAAAAAGAACACAGGAGAGTAGAGTTCAGCAAACCAACACATAAAATCCAGTCCATCTGCTAATTATAACATTAGATTATTTAGAACAAGTTATTAACCTTTCTCCTAGCATCTAAGCATGAAAGGGGTTAGAGTTGGGAGATGGTGTTGAGTGTCCTGCACATGCACACAGAATGTTGGAATTTAATTATGTTTATCTAGTGTACTTTTTTAAAAACCTTGGCTCACCTAATGAAGCCTACACAGTTGGGGCATTATCAACAATATGACAATCAGTACAATTTGAAATATGTACCTTTACTCCATTCTTTTGTTGTTGTCATTGTTGTTTTGTTTTTCAGACATGGTTTCTCTGTGTAGCCTTGGCTGTCCTGGACTTGCTTTGTAGACCAGGCTGGCCTCAAACACCCAGAGATCCACCTGCCTCTTCCTCTTGAGTGCTAGGATTAGAGGTGTGCACTACCACGCCCAGCTTCCATTCTTAATTCTGTAGACTGTATTACCAAAATGTCAATTATGTGAAGAGGTGATGACCAATCAGGATCAGAGCACAGGCTACAGTCAGGGAATGATGCTCTTACATCAGAGCAGTGAACAGGTCAGACTGAGGGGACAAGGCGGTGCTTGGCTTTCAGATTAGGTTGAAGTCTTAATGCAGGCTACAATTGTTTTCATCCCCTGAAATTTCTTGGTGTTCTTGTATCTCCATTTGTGTATATCTTGAACTTTGAACCTTTGGACCCCTGTGGGCAACAAAAGGATTGCTTGAGTATTGGTGAGGTTTTGTTTTGGTTTTGTGTGTTTGTTTGTTTGTTGTTTTTTTAATGGTGGGTTAGTTTTTCATCACTGATAAATTCTCTGAAAAAATCAACTTAAAGGAAAGAAAGGCTCGTCATGGTCTTCAAGGCTTCCATCTCTGGCCTAGTAGCTTTGGGAACAGGGATGAGTAATCTACTGTGGTCACAAGGGAATATAACAGGACAGATTGCTTACTCGAGGCAAGACTGAAAGAGGAAGGGCTAGGGTCTTAGTTAGGGTTTCTATTGTTGCCATGAAACACCCTGGCCAAAAAGCAAATGAAAGCTTACACTTTCATATCGCTGTTTGTTCATTGTTGAAGGAAGTCAGGACAGGAACTCAAACAGGGCAGGATCCTGGAGGCAGGGGCTGATGCAGAAGCCATGGAGGGGTGTTGCTTACTGGCTTGCTCCTGATAGCTTGCTCAGTCTGCTTCCTTATAGAACCCAGGACCACCAGCTCAGGGAGGGATCTGCCCACCATGAGATGGGCCCTTCCCCGTTGACCACTTATTGAGAAAATGCCTTCCAGCTGGATCTCATAGAGGCTTTTTCTCAACTGAGGTTTTTTTTCCCCTCTGATGACTTTAACTTGTGTTCAGTTGATAACACAAACCAGCCAGTACATCTAGGTTTCTAATCACCTTCAAGGTCATTCCCCTGGTGACATACCTTTCTTCTATCAGATCCTACTTCCTGAAGGTTCCACCAGTTCCCAACAGCAAAGTCATCTGGATCTCAAGACTTCAACTCAAGAGCCTTGAGCAATGTTTAAAATCATTCTAAACTGTTAAGTTTTTTTTTTTTATATAAAACTGGGTTTGTTTCTTGGTTTCTCTCTTACCCCAGCTATCACAGAAATAATTGAGACTCTATTATATATGTTTAATAATCAGCATCACAGCACAATAACTGAACAGTTATTACTATTTCCTTGACCTTCTAACCCCAGTGTACTTTGTAGCTCTCATGCTACAGCCTCTTTTTCTCTTGGACTTCTCCTCTGGCTGTGAATCCCCTACTTCCTCCTCTCACTTCTCCTCCCTTGGATGGCAGGAAGTCTAGCCCTATTCTCTCCCCTGCTCAGCAATTGTCTGTAAGCATACCAGGGGACAGCTGGGGAGCAGTGTTTACACAACATTGAGACAGGAGATTCTCAGAACAAGGATTGCAACCAAATATGGGGTGGGGAGTACAGAAATCAGCATTTGAATTACACAATAACCCTATGCCTATATTGAGCCATAGTATGTTATTTTATTTTATCGATGCTTATTACTAACCTCAGAGGCCGTCCTGTTTAAACATCTCATTGATGGTCTACTGGTGCCAATCCCATGGACACTGCCTGCCTAACATCTTCAGGTAGAAGGAGTCCTCTGACAGTTCTATCCTAGACTGCAAATCTCATGCCCAGGCAAAACTGGGGGGTGTCTGTGAAACCTCTGTATTACCCCTTTTACCCCTTTTTTACCCATATTCACATACCCTGTTGGCCTTTCAGGGCTTTTATAAATTAAGGGCTCAGTGTTTTGGCCTTGAAAAAAACATCTTTCCTGTTTGAAGCATCTAAAATTCTAAATGTAAATCAATATCACATCTCATCATTATCAACTTAAAACATCTATCTAGACCTAAGGGCATATTAACCCCTAAACAACTAAGCTTAATTGTAAAACTAAAATATCTGGTCTTCAACCCTAAAACACTAAGAATGTAACATTTATATAATTCCTAATTGTTTCATGGTTCCTTCTTGCTGTATGTAGTTTGTTGTATATATGTGTAATAATATAAGTGTATATGTGAAATATAAAAAATATTTAATAAGAAATAAGATAAAATAAAAAGAAAGAAAAATAAATAAATCAAAGTCTCAGCTCTTCTGTAAGTAATGCACCTTTCTCTTCTGTCACCTGCATCGTTTGCAGTTACTGCTCCCAACCCACTTGCCCAGGACTTGCTTCTCTAAACCAAGTTTCATCATTTCTAGTTCATCTCATCATTTTCTACTAAGTTCTACTAAAGGCAAACATAATATCTGAAGCTAAGGGTGGGCATGAAGTACTTATTCAACCTTAAAACCTTGTTTTGACTTGAAGAGAAACTTCACATGCCAACATCATAAGAGCCAACTCATTTTGAAGGATTTTATTTGTTACCTCTGCGCATATGGGCTTCCTACTTTTTCTCCTGGGACACATGATAGCCCTGTTCCATCCCAATTGTGACTCAAACTTCGCTGTGTTCCTTTTTTTTTTTTTTTTTTTTTTTTGTCTACAGAATCTTCTCCAAAATTTCACCCTTCCCTTGGAAGCAGTCCTTCAGCACTCACTGGTGAACTCCCCGAATGGACTGCATTGCCCTCAGGTCCAGCTCTGCCAAGGTCATGCCCATGGTAGGGTAACTCCCTGTCAACAAGCCCATTGCAGCCATTTCAGTCATTTTCCAACTCGTAGGTCCTACTGTGATCCTTCTCACTTACTAAAAATTCTTTATCATTTATATAAACAACCAAGACCTTAGCTGAGTTTCAAAACCCTAAAAGTGGCTGGTTTCACTCTGCTCTTGATTTGTCTTTTGCTTCAAGAGAAAAGGTTTTTTTTTCTTCTATTTAAATGTGAATTCATTGCTCGGTGTCACTACATCTTTCTCTGAGATCAAACAACCTAAGTATGAATATTACTACCTCTCTCCTTGGGGCCTGCATCTACAATGTATAAAGTGGAAATCACTATCTATTTCACAGGAAACTATTTCATAGCTTTTTCCCTTGAAAAACTCTACTTTTGAGAACCTTCTCTCACATGATACATATCCTGTCCCTTTTTTATACAAGTAGCTCTGGGATCTTATGACCTTCCCTCTCCCTCCCCCACTTCCCCTCTCTCTCTCTCTCACCATCTGTGCTGGTCCAGCATCCTCTCTATTAGACAAGCCCCCTCACTCAGGCCAAAGTCATTAGCTATTACTGCCTCCAGGAGAAACCAAGACATCTCACTGTTGAAGTTGTGTCTGAGATCCAAACTCCATCCCAGTGTTACCACCCTGACCGATGCTGCAGCTGGCTCTCATCTGTCCCATGTTTGAGTGCAGGAGGTTCGTCAGCACTCTCTAGCTTTCTGTTACCATCCATTTCCACAATTATCCTTAACTTGGGAGTCAAAGTGATGGCACATGCCTTTCCTCTATGCAGAGCCTCTAACAACTGTCATCTCACTCAAAATCAAAAGCCACAGTTGGGTTTGCATGTGGAGATTTCTTCTTGATCTGATCTCCCGTTCACTGTGTGACATCATCACCCCCCCCCAAATTCTTTCTTCTACTCCAATGACAGTGGAGGAGGAAGGGTTTTTCTTGATCTGATCTCCCGTTCACTGTGAGACATCATCCCATCCGCCTCTCCCCTACACTTTCCTCTACTCCAGTGGCAGAGGAGGAGGAAGGGTTTTTCGTGATCTGATCTCCCATTCATGGCGTGACATCATCCCACGCCCCTAATCTTTCTACTACAGTGAAGGAGAAGGGCTTTTCTTCATCTGCTCTCCCATTTGCTGTGTGGCGTCATCTATTCCTACTCTCTCCTCCACTTCATCATACTAGATCAGTCAAAGACAATCATAGTCAAAGCATTTGCACTTCCTTTCAGAAAAGCATAGCATGCCATCACTGCCTCAGTTCCTTTGAAGATTTACTCGATGTCCCTTTCTCAGCTTTATCCGACCTCATGACAAAGCCTTCTGTGGTGAAAGCTCCTTCCTCTTCTTCACCGATTTCTTCCTTTTGAAAGTTATTGCCATCAATGTATTTATCCATCATTTATCTTTGTCTCCTGGTGACTTTGCCGTCATTCACAGTCCTTGAAGACAGAGGATTTGTCATTTGTATTCTCTGATAAGCCTCTGGCACACAGTTGAGCCCAATAAATATTTTCAGAAATATTGTTGATTGAATGAATAAACACAAGAGTAATTAAGTCTCTAATTAACAATACATTAAAACATAGTTCTCCCTTGGCCAATTATCACCCTGTCTTCTCACATACTAGAAAAGAGGCATTCTCAGCAACTGATGTGGGGGAGTCCAGCATCCACTGAGATCCCCAGAGGAGTCTAAGGCTCGGCATTCTTCAAGAAGACTAATTAATTAGACCTCCCACTCCCAAAGTGAGTGGGAGGAGTGATGGAGGGAAGTTATCCCCTTCCCCGTTTGTCAAAGGTAGGTTGCTTTTTCTTGCAAATAGCAAACATGGCACTGAACTGTCTTCTAAGATGCACTAACACTAGCACATTGCTACTTATATTTGTCATGATGTCTATATCTATCCATGTGTCTGTGTGCTGCACTGTATGTATGTGAACACATTCAGAAATGCAACCAAGTCTTAAAATGTCTTTTAGCATTGTTCTTACTATGTACTTCACCAAGATGAGACAGTTTTCTAATTGTGGTAAGATATACCAAAGTGATGAGATATTTTTTCCACTTAAAAATGTATCACATATTTATTTACTTCGTGTGTGTGTGTGTGTGTGTGTGTGTGTGTGTATGTGTGTGTGTGTGTATGTGTGTGTGTGTGTGTGTGTGTGTGTGTGTGTGTGTGTGTGTGTATGCCATGGCATACATTTAGTTGTCAGAGGACAATTTGCAGGAATCAATTCTTTCCTTTCATGATGTGGGTCCTAGGGATTGAAATCAGCTAGTTAGATTTAGAAGTGAATTTACCTGCTGAGCCATCTCACTGGCTTGATTTTATATTTTATAGTGTTATGTATGATTTGATTAAAGTTTCAAAGAATATTCATTACCTTGTAATCAGAAAGGTGAATGCCTACTGTGAAAATAAAATGAGTATTACTTTCAGGGTTGTAATCTCTTCTCAAAGTGTAATCGTGGCAGTGATACCTCCTATAAAGCCAGAACCACAGCATTCTGCATGTCATGACTGGAAAGTTCTGGAACAGGGACATATGGATGAATAAAAAGCTCTAGCTTCCATAGCTGCATCATAGAAACACAGTTCTGCTTCCTGTTGGTCTCACTCCTGCCCTAGTCTGGTGTTGGAAAAGTGGTGGCCAGGGATGTACTGGTAAGGGTGGAGGGAACCTGTAGAAACGGACACTGGGAAGTAGAGTCTACCAGCACACAGGGGTCCTGTGAAGGAAGCCTATTCTGGACTTGTAAGGTCTCCGGAGGAGACACAGAGAGGATCAGGTTTTACAGATGCTGAGAGCTTCAGTCTGTTCGGGAGAGCCCTACCCACCATCTCAGAGGTCCGCCAGGATCTTCACAGGTCAAGTGGAACCTTGAGGGTAAGGCAAGTAATTTGAGACAAGTGACACACACAGCAGAGAGAGAGAGAGAGAGAGAGAGAGAGAGAGAGAGAGAGAGAGAGAGAGAGAGAGAGAGAGAGAGAGAGGAGAGAGAGGGGGGCAGAGAGAGGAGGAGAGGAGAGAGAGAGAGAGAGAGTGTGTGTGTGTGTGTGTGTGTGTGTGTGTGAGAGAGAGAGAGAGAGAGAGAGAGAGAGAGAGAGAGAGAGAGAGAGAGAGAGGCTTTTTAAAATAGAAAGGGAAAACCTAAGTCTGGGATTTTTTAAGCCTTTGATGATTCCTATTCCTTTTCCTCTACTTTAGGGTTGGTCAGTTTGAATAAGGACAGGATGGACCCACAGCTGAGGTGTCCTATCCTGATTGACCTTGAACTCGTTCCTTCAGCCCACCATCACATTCCCTTACTGGCAGGGGGGTTGAGGGAGATGACGATCCACACAGCCAGCCTCTCAGTACAATAAAGTTTGCTCCTGCTATTTTGAGGTTAAAAGAAGAGCAAATGTATTAAATTGTTTCTCTGAATTGATTTTGCCTGGGGTTCTTCTGAAATAAGATCTTCTCTTATACTCCAGGCTAGCTTCAAACTTGCTGGCTAGCCAAGGATGACTTCGAACTCCGAACTCCGGATACTCCTGCCTCCACCTCTCAAGTCCTGGGATGACAGGAATGTGCATAGGGCAGGCTCAGGATCTTACTTTAGCTGAGGCTGTCCTAGAACCCGCTATGTAGCCCAGGCTGGCCTCAGATTCGAATTGTGATTCTACTTCTTCCTTTGCATTAGTTGTGTTGTGTTGTTTTAAGGACCGGGTCATTTACACAGCATGCTTTAGGTCTGCAATCCCACGCAGTGAGATGAAAGTAAAGCAGCATGTGCACCATACAACATAAGTCTGGAAGATCCAAAGACAGTTGATTGCTCAGGCAGCTGAGGACGTTTTCTTGTGTCCTTATCAGTCAGCATGCGGAGTTTAGCTGTAAGACAGTTAGTTGGCTAGACACGCATAGTCAGGCTCAGGCTAAAGCACTAAAGATAAGCATTCAGTTTTGTGGCAGCTGAAGCCGTGAGGACCAGGAGGCAACTAAACAAGAATCCACAAGTAGCCACAGGTGGAGGTCAGGTAGAGAAAGGAAAAAAAAAAAAAAAAGCAAGAGGAAATGGGAACCCTGAAGGTAGGAAGGAATTGGCTTAAAAAGGAGTTTTTGTTTAATTTGGTGGTCCTTTTGAGAAAGCAAGAACTTCTAAAATCTCTTCAGTTGGATAGTTTTGGTGATGGGAGTTTTGAGGAAATTCTGGGAATCCCCCCGGCAGAGCAAGAGGCAGTCATATATAGAGTAAGCATACACCACTCCTGTGAGAAGCTAAACTCTGAAAGAAAAACATAGTTTAACAAGCATCCTTGGCCTGTGATAACCAGCACTAAGAAGGCTGAGGCCGGAGGATCACAAGTTCGAGGTCAGCCTGGCCTACATAGTGAAACCGTGCTATTAGGTGCCAAACTATGTGCCAGGCACTCCTTCAACGAAGGCAGATACAAACAGAGAATAAATCAAACGTGACTCCTTACAAACACAATGCAGAGAGAGAGGAAACAGGTAAGGAAATTCAGTTTTGAGCCACAGAAAAGTCTGTATTATCCAGAACAATGAGCCAGACTTGGGGTGGATGGGAAAGAGCGAAGGACTCAACCCTGAAATCAGAGAGGCCAGGTGGATATCTGACCGGGACGCGGGCCCTTCCAAGGAGTGAGCAAAGAAATGCAGGGACCAAGCAATGGCCCAGATGTTCATTTACTCACCGGTAGTGATCCCTCCACGAGGGGTGCGTTTCACCCCAAACCATTGAGCCAGATGGCAAGATGATAGATTTACCTAAAATGCATTCCTTTAATTACCATCTTGTGGTTTCCTCCAAGTACCCTCGTTTCCTACCTTGGGTCAAAGAGAAGCTGAGTAGAATTCAGGACTGCAGTTGAGCAAGTTCATGGTAGATACAGCCGCTGTTAGGGTGCGAGAACTTTATAGACCTACAGCCCCCTGGTAAAGTCTGTCCACTTAAGGCTTTTTTTTTCTTTACCCCAAATCTGTTGTGCTGGCACTACGTAAGTTGTATGCACGTGAGCAATGACAGGATCTCATACTCCTAACGGAGAGGCCCAGTGAATATGCGGGTTAATGTAGAGATCTACCTGGGCGAGAGGAAAGTCAGCCAGCCCTCTGGATGGCACGGCACCCAAAAAAAGTAGAGCTTTGAGAGAAACGGGGTAACAAATATCCATAAAAAGAACATTTCATTTATTAATTTGTAAAATAGACCGGTAAATTCAGTACCTATGTTAAAATGCCAAAGATCTTGTTTTCATTGTGGGGATGTGGGAGGTGGGGGAGAGAATCAGCTTTAAAATGTCGTGCCAAAAATGTGCAACTGAATGCTTTGCTTTGAGTCTATGAATTCTCAAGTTGTTAAAAAAAATATAAGCTCTCAGCACAAACAGTTCGCACCCATGATATGGGTATGCCTCTAGCTTTTTAAACCTTCCTGCTTCCTAGAAGACCTCTTCAAAATCAGATTCCGTTTCCTCTGTCCCAGGAATGTGCTCCTCCCCTCCCTGGAAGCACATGGAAGTAACCAGAAAAGCTGATCCCTCACCACAGAAGCGCAGACACAGCCTCAGCCTCAGCAGGTCTTCAGCTCCTTGGCAAATGGTAATATGTTGGCATTGTTTGGGGCAAGGTTTCCCTGTGTAGCCCAGGCTAACCCGGACTTTAGCTTCCAGTGCTGAGCTCGCATGTGAATCCCACCATGCCTGGCTATTGCTTCACAGTGCGGTGTTGCACGTGAGTCCTCTCCAGCTCACTCTGCCTTGTGCTGAGGAACTCCACTGGGGCAGTAGTGGAGCGAGTGTTACACAATGGCTAAATTGCAAAAACTCCATCATGTGTCTCCTCCTTTTTAGTAGTATGTTGTCAATATTTTCTAAATATAGTAATTGTGTTGGTGTTACGAAGTCTAATTAAACACCGGGTATGAAGAAACCCAGAAGGGATCTCATTGTGTCTATAATTAGGAAACTGATCTGTATTGAAACTTGTAAAATACAAGGCCACGTTTCAGGGGATAGATATACATGTCTCTCAATAGGCAGAACTTTACCCCATTGAGGTCATCATCCAAGAGAGGGTAACCCGAGACCGCCTCACGTGACTCAGGCTATTTCACAAGTTCTGTTTATGGCTAGATCCTAGAACAGATACTGCCGAGGTTGAAGGCCTTGAGGAACCCTGTGTTCAGACCATGATGTAACGTTTCCAGGAATCAAATCCATCTGATGGTGATGAATGATGTTTGAGGATGTCTTTTTCCTTTTTGCTAACTTCAACAGGAAATATTATAAGAAAATGGGACATTTTTCTTCTAAGTCTTGATGTCTTAGGACCTCAGGGCATATAAATTCTGTTAGTATATTTTATGTGTATTTGTATTTCCTCTGGTGAGGTTGAGGAGTGTAACTTCTACTTTTCCGTGGGTTTGTTTGTTTGTTTAAAGGAAACTTTTCATGTTATAACACAGGAAGCATTTCCCTTAATTAATGCATTTCTTGTCTGCCCCTCACATTTTGTCATTTGCTTTAAAAAATTCCATAGATTTTTTTTTCTTCCTTGCTAAGGAATAGAAATGTGCACTTTCTCACAGAGTTGCTGGCTTTTGGGATGGCTCAGTAGGAGAGACACTGGCTGCCAAACTTGATGGGCTGAGTTTGATATGTAGAACACCACCGACTCCTGCAAGTTGTCCACAGACCTACACACATGGCATGGTGCAGACACACACTAAATAAATAAATATTAATAACAAAACTTATAGTTATTGGTTATTGGGTCATACACCTTCATAGACCTCTCTGTCTCAAAAATTTAAGCTATTTCTTTATATTGTTTCTTATAGCCTTGCTTTCTTCTGTAGCTCCTTGATAGTTCCAGAGGTGAAACAATTTTAATGTAGGGTATAAGTTAATATTCCCTGACTCTTATATTAAGCAACTTATCCTTTATCGTTCATTGGGAAAAGGTGACCCTTACAGTGTTCTCAATAATAAGCCTTTGTTTCCATTGTGGATTCTTATTTTCTGCTCCGCAAATGCCTCTTTGCATTCAGATATCAAAATCACACTAGTCATTATTGTTTCAAAAGTTTATTTATATTTCTAAGTGTGAATTCCAATTATTACCCTTCTTATTCAGTGTTTTCTTTTAAAGGATTTATTTAGTTTTATCTTATGTGTATGGGTATTTTGCCTGAATGTATATCTGTGCACCACATTCATACAGTGCTTACAGAGGCCAGTAGAGGCTTCATGAAAATTCTCTGTAACTGGAGTTACACTTACCAGTTAATTATGACATAATTGGTGCCTTTAGAGCACTTGGTTGCTTAACCTACTGATATTATTGTTTCTGATTGTAGCACTTTCTTCAATGGGCTCACAAATTATTGTCAGTTTCTATTTAAAATCTTCCTATTATTGACAATGATAATTCCCTGGTAAAATTTCTAACATTATGGTTGGTGTATTTAGAGAGTTAATAGTTCTGTGTATTGTACTTATTTTAATAAAATCATATATACACTATATTTTATTTTATTTTATTTTATTTTGGTTTTCCAAAAGAAGCTATCTCTGTGTAGCCTTGGCTGTCCTGGAACTTTCTCTGTAGACCAGGCTGGCCCTGAACACATAGAGAGCCTCCTGCCTCTGCCTCTGCCTCTCAAGCACTGGGATTAAAGATGTACACACCACCACCTGTCAATTATATTTTAATAGTACAAGTATATGCATGGAACTTCAGTTATTTAGTTACCCTTATTATGAATACTTCATTAATTCTCACTTCAGTTCAAGACTCATAGAAACAAAATAATAATATCACATGTTTGCCCCCTTCTAAGCACCCTCCCCCCCCCCCCACAATCCTTCTCATTTTCTGGGCTATCTAACAGAACTTCCAATGGAAGTGGTGACTGAGCACGCTTTCTTCTATGTCATCCTGGAATCTGATGTTGGCTTTTGCTTGAGGGGAAAATATTGTACATCATACAAAAAAATAGTTTTCTTCTATATGATTCTTTCTTTTTAATTATGTGCTGCTTTGCAAGCTCCCTATACCTGGACAAAGCCTGGCCCATAGTAAACCTTAATAGTAAAAGGTTTAGATTTGCTTATTGAAGTGGCCCATGACTCTAAAGAGGAAATAATCATGATGTTGAAGATTCTATGTTCACAGAAGTAAATATATATGCTAATGATGCAGGCATGCTATTAGCATAATGCAGTAAACTATAAAAATACATAACAAAAGAAGACTGAGATAGAAGCACCAAAATTAGAGTGGGAAGATTCTGTGTAATATTTTCTCATGTTACTAAAATTTTACAATATTATAGTGTTTTTTTTACTAATATGTAAAATTTTAATAGGAGATGCTTTCTTGATGTTTATTTTTATAAGGGAAATTTAACAAAAATGTTCTCAATAACTAAATTATTTAGAACAAATAAGACAACTTGGTAATATTAAATGTATCTGAACTCTGGCTTCTTAAGTGAAGAGAAATTTACCTTACAGCATGTGTTAAAATGCGTATTTTGTTTGTTTGTTTGTTCATTTGAGTTATGGTCTCTCTGTTTGGCCTAACTGGCCTAAAACTATGGGCCAAGCTCATAACTTAAGCTCCTTAAGCTCATAACTGCCCCCTCGGGGTGCTAGGAATGCAGTCACGTGCACCCCACGACCCTCGTGTCTCAAAGGTAATCTGAACAGTATCAGGCTTGCCCCCTGAGAAGCAGTACATTTTTGGAGAGCCTCACTCAGAATTAGGAAAGGTCCTTGTGGGGATTTCAGAGAACCACTGATTCCGCTTTGGTTTTAGAAGTTTCTGTGTCGGAAGACAAGCTAAACATGACAGTTTTCACTGATGCTCAAGTTGGAAGTCAAATGATTGCGCCAACGCAAAACTCCTGCCAACCGTATTAAAGCAGGATAGAAAGACGGAGATATTTTAGAGAAGCAAGCAGGAAAGGGGCCCCTGTACCTTAGGGTCCAGTGAGAGCCACTGAGCATTTGAGAGCCAACAGTTCCAGCATAATTAACAATATGGGTCAAGTTGACAATTAACAACTAACCACCAGTACTCCCTTAATTGAGGCTACATATTGATGATTCTCCCTGATACCCCTCAGTCAGCCTGAAGTCTATAAACTGCTCTTGAACATCAGAGCTGTAGAGATGAATACAGCGATCACGCCAGTCAGATGGGCGGGTCTTGTTTGCCTTACCCCATAGGTCGTTCTAGTGCCAGCACTTGGCATCTTCCAGTTACTTTGCTCATTACTGTGACAGCAGCTTAAGGGGGGGGGGAAGGATTTATTTGGGTTTTTAGGGTATTTTAGTCCATCGTGGAGGAGCATCTCCTTTCTATGGGAGTTGGAGATTATAGCCGCCGGCTTCTCTCTCACATGGCAACACCACCAGGAAGTAGAGGCGTAGACCAGGAGCTTCAGAGGGGACTACTGTTAAAGGCTCACCCCTGTCAGCCTAAATCTGCTGGCCAGACTACCCATTCTATATAGTGCCACTGGCTGGGGGCTTCCCAGAATAGGGCCGTATGCCAGGGATCAAGTGCTAAAAGCATTAAGAACAATAAAGCCGTTCCTAATTCAAACCGTAAAATTCCACCTCCAGCCTTCATGTCCCAAAGGGTCGGTAGCTTTACCAAAACAGCGCCACCAGCGGAGGGCTAAGGCTCAGAACATGAGCCTGTGAGGGACATTGGATTCAAACTGTAAGCGCCACCAGCGGAGGGCTAAGGCTCAGAACATGAGCCTGTGAGGGACATTGGATTCAAACTGTAATTGCAGGTTTGCCTCCCAGGGCTTCACAGAGCAGTGGATGACGTGGCCAACTGCATCAAGGAGCAGCAGACAATGCTCTCAAAGTGTTCGCGATCTCATGGAGGCCTCAGGTGTTGAAAGACGAAGTTCAACTGTAACCATGGTTACCGTTTCAATGGTTACCATCACTTCTTACCGCTGTAGCCCCCTCAGCCGTTGCCATTGCTGCTGTCACTACCACACGCCACCTGCTGCAGTTTTATTGTCTCAACTCTCATTACTGTGGATGTCGCCGTGGCTTTTGTTGCCACAGAGGCTCCTTCAATTCCTGCATGTGCCACTGTCGTCACCGCAGCCGCTTCTTCCTTTGTGCTACCTGGTAGATCTACTCTGCCAAACTGAGGCAAGAGAAGAGCAACCAAGAGGAACGTTTTATCCAACTTACTGCCGTGATGCACCGAGGGCTGCGCAGGAGAGGGCCACGGCCAGTCGACAGAGTGGGTTGCACAGCCTTCTAAAAGGGGAGCTCCCACAAACTTCAGTAGACCTTTATGCTCACGAAGAATTGTGTCAGAACAGTTGTGGGGCTGCCGCCTTTTGAGTCTGTCACAATAGTCGCTCTGCAAAGCCACCAGGGAGCTACAGCAAAATTAACACAGGCCAGTCTTCCCACGCTGTGTGGTGGTGACACAGGAGAAAACCACAACAGAAAGAAATGCTGAAATCCAGATTGTGATTTTACTTTGGTTTCTTTCTTTGTTTTGTTTTGTTTGTTTTTTTGTTTTTCAAGACAGGGTTTCCCTGTGTAGCCTTGCTTATCCTGGACTCACTTTGTAGACCAGGCTGGCCTCGAACTCACAGCGATCCACCTGCCTCTGCCTCTGCCTCTGCCTCCCAGAGTTCTGGGGTCAAAGATGTGCACCACCAAGCCCGGCAACAATGAGAAAATATCTCAAGAAATAATTTCTTACTTTGCAGGGAAAACAGCTGCAGAGGCACCTGTTCCTGCTCACAGGACTCTAGCTCCTCTTAAAAGCATCTTGCTTGGTGTCCTCTGGAAGTGGCTTTGTCTTTCTGATTATAAAAGCACACCACACCTGTGTGATGATATTGTCCCCTGGGAAGAGGGCACAGTTGAAACCTCTTTATTACTTTTAAAGTACTTTCTGGGCTTTTTGCCAGCTACCATAATCCTAATAGAGTTTGAGGATTCAGTCAAATAATATCAGGTCAGCAGGCTATTTCTGACCCATCCTGTCCCGTCCTGTAGCCACTCTTCCACATCCTGTGCAGACACTTACCACTTTACCACAAGTGATGCAAGAGTCCAGGCCATAGGGAAGCTTGTTGTATTTCTCCAGCCCAGTTTTCTCTCTTTGTTGTACAGATAAACACACAAGACATTTAATTAAACACTATTGGGCAAACAATAAATATTTTCATACAAGTGTGTAGGTTACAGTATTTTGCATTACTTGTATGTCAAAACTTACTGTTTATCTGAAAGTGGGATTTATTTGAATGTCCTATATTTTATATAGCAATTCCAGCATCAGTGATCAAAAGTTCTCATTTTCTTCCCTGACATCCACACTGTGATTGCCCTCTTGCCTATAGCCTGGATTTCTTTTTCTTTTTCTTTTTTTTAAAATTTTTTATTAATTTATTCTTGTTACAGCTCAATGGTTATCCCATCCCTTGTATCCTCCCATTCTTCCCTCCCTCCCATTTTCCCCTTATTCCCCTCCCCTATGACTGTTCCTGAGGGGGATTTCCTCCTCCTGTATATGCAGCCTAGATTTCTTTATTCTTAATGATTAAAACATGTAATCTGAAGGAACTACTAAGCTGGCATTTGTGATCATGAGTGTATAAAGCACAGTGTACATAGCAGCATGTATGACTTTCACAGAAAATGTCTGCCAGGTGCAGGTGGCAGGACGTAAGAGCAAGGATTTATAACGCCTTCTCAAGATATTATAAAACATGCCACCTGGTGCTGTGCACACCCCTGAAATCCTAGCACTTGGGAGGCAGAGGCAGGCAGATCTCTGTGAGTTTGAAGCCAGCCTGGTCTACAAAGCAAGTCCAGGTCAGCTAAGGATACACAGAGAAACCTTGTCTTGGGGTGGGGGTGGGGAGGAAGAAGATGCACAGCAGACACCAGAAAGGATGAAAAGAGTTAAGACAGGGGCAATAAACAAGACAATATGGAGACTTTATGGACCAAAAGCCCCTAAAAGACTCAAGAAAGTTGCAAAAGGAATTTTTAAGCCAGGGAATGAGAATTTGTTGCTTAAAAGTTGCAGAAGTTGTAGAAACCTTATAAACTGTTTCAATGTCATTGCCTTTTCACTATTTTCCAAAGTGAAAGGTTACAAAACAAACAAAAAATACCTAGTTTACTTATTTTGGGTAATTTTATATCCCAGTCCATAGGTGAGAAGACCTCAGAAATAAAATCATGTTAATGAGCTTAAAGCAGACCCCAAAACAAACAAGGCAGCAAACAAGGGTACAGACTCTACGGGGAAGCATGGCTTTCCTCAGGTCTCAGCAGGCTGCAAAGCCCTCTGGGTATTGACAACAGGAAAGCACTAGAATTCGGAAGCAGGAGTGTAGGGACAAAAGCTGGAAGAAGCCACGTTCTCCGCAGCATCCCATCTTGGCTGGATCCCGTTGGAAGCACAAGCTTCACAGATGCCTTGTACCCTTAGTTACAAAGATGTTCTAAGAACCAGTCTTCATTTTCTGAGGTGCTGACTCAAGTTCTTCCTTATAAATGATGAAAAACAAATTGAAAGCTCAGACAATTGTTTCTTGATACACTTAATTTCAGGATAATGAACTATGACATTATAATCACATCTTAATAACAGTGCCTTAAATCTGATTACCATTTAATTAAGTCTCTTGCCAATATTTCTCTAGTTAATTAAAGTTAGGGTGTCTCCTTGATGGCTAGTGTGATTATTATAATTAATTAAAACAAGACAAGGTGAAAAGTCTCTGAACTGGAGATATGAAGGGTTTTTAATATTGAGTCTCTAAAGCTGGCAAACTCAGCTCGCCTTAATGAAGAGAATGGGAAGAATGAAGACATAAACTAGAAGCTAACATCACAATTAATAACTTCATACACACACATGCACACACACATGCACACACAAACACATGCACGCACACATACACAAACATATACATGCACGCACACATATACAAACATATACATACACACACATACATGCACACATATACACACAAACACACATACACAATCATATATACATACATACATATACACACACCTACACATGCATACACATACATGCACACACAAACACACACAAACATACACATGCATACACATACATACACACATACACAAACACACACATACGTACATGCACACACACATACACACAAACACACCTATACAGATATACACAAACACACACAAATATACATATAAATATCTGCATATACATTTTGACTATTAAATACATTATTTATAAATCACTGGTGGTCACACTATTTGTGATGCATCAATGACATAAAATCCACAAACTAAAGCAGTCAAGAGCACTGGACTGTATGAATCATCAGAATTTGCTGTCATCTGTGAGAATGTCTGATATGACATAAATGTAAATGTAAAAACAACAACAAACACAACTATACTCAAAGATATTTTTTTAAAAATGAAGCAGGACTTAAAACTTTTGCTTTTATTAACCCAGAAATTTGCCTAGATTGAGTTCCAAATCTGGGTGAGACTTGGAATCTCCCCAGAAGTTAAGTGGCCTCTAACACTGCTCCTTTTTGTTGTTGTTGTTGTTGTTGTTGTTGTTGTTTTTGTTACATGCAAATCCTTCCAGGCAGATCTAAGCATTGCAGAACAGGTGTCTTGGGCACTAGCTTTGCCATCGCACTGTGCCTTGTGTTTCCTGGGGTGTTAAAACCGTTAGCATCTGTCTGCTGTGTGTGTCCCCAGGCTTTAGGTACTTAGATGGACAAAAACAATTTTTGAATTTTGACCAAAAACAGACAGCCAAGTAAAGGACTTGCCACGTGGCCCCTTGTTGAGATGGGTGGCTTTCCTTAGGAGGCGTGAATGTGGTTAAATGTTTCAGCTTGTGGAAGAGGAGTGTTGACTTCCAATTTTGAGTTGGGTTTTTCTCTGTTAGGGGAGTGGGCTGAATGGCATAATGTATATAAATAATAAAGGTGTGAATGGAAGGAGAGAGAAATCCTGGTTTTCTTTTTAATTTAATTTCACACAAGTGTGTGCTCTAAGCTGAGCTGGCTTTCCCCATCTTCCCACCACTCCCTCCCTGCCTCCTCCTCCCGTTAGCCTGCTTTGCCTCCTAGGCAGTTTCACTTCTACTTTTATATATGTGTCTTAAGAAAATATGCTAATATGTATCTTTCTGAATGGCTTAATTTGCTCAGTCTGCTCTCTAGCTGCATCCACTTTCCTGCAAATAAGATAAGGTTGTTCTTCTTTGAGGTCGAAAGACCTCCATGTCATCCACTCCTCTGTTGATGAAAATCTAGGCTGGTTCCTTCTCCTGGTGATTGTGGATAGTTCTGCTATAACCACTGATGTCCCTTAAACACGGATGCTTAAGGTCTAACGTAATCTGCATTCTCCTTACATGTGACTTGTGGCTTTCCTTACCATTACAAGCACACTTTACCCCTTTTGTAGGACTTTTGCTCCTACTTGGAGCATCCAGACGACGTGTGATGCCATCTTTATGATATGTTTCCAGGCAGAACAACTTTCCACCATGTGGCACCTCTAAGTTTGGCACACGAGGCACTGGAAGCTGCCTCCACCAAGAGAGCCACAGTCCCTAAAGTGTGGACCAAGCAGCAAATGAGCTCTTCCCGCATGCTCCTTCTGCACAGCAAGCTGACTGTAAGTGCTACTTTGCTAGAGACACTGATTTCATTCTTCATCTTTTGTCATGTCTTTTATGGGTAGTGGAAAAATTATTTTTTTGCCTCCTAATAGCTGTGGTATTTATTATTTCAAAAGTTTCTTCCATTTAAAAAAATTCAACTTCAAAGAGAAATTGAAAATAGCTCTTAAAAATAGAAGTTAATATGAAGCAGGAAACTGTGCATTATGTGTATATTGCAAGGCATTTCTGTGTCATAGGACTCCATGATAATTAAGCACTTGGATTTAATTTGGATAGGAAGAGGGAGATAGTATTTATTAGGCGTTGGCTATGTGTCCAGCATTGTAATGAGCATTTTGTGACATAAGCTCATTTAACCCTCAGGATAATCCAGTTATAAAAAATGCTTTATTTTCGTTTCTTACTATGATATAGGATCAAACAAGATTAGGTATCTAAGAATGACAGGTTGACTGCAAACCCTTGTCTTTCTGACTCCTCACTGTACTGGGTTTGGCCAAGTCTTTCATGAGTGATGTGGCAGCTTTAGATAAGTGGCTGCAAGGTCTTTGATGCTCCTATTTAATGACGGATTTGTGTCCTCTCCCCTCCAGTTGACCACCGTAATCAATAGTATTCAATGAAAATGAGTGCATGAGAAGTGATACCACATCTGCTCATTTTGGAAGCCTACCTCCACATAAGATGCATATGTGTGTATATGTACATATATGCATATATATGTGCATATGCACATGTTACATGCTGAAACAGGCATATATACATATAGCTGGGACAAATATGATTACTCTAATCAAATAAATTAACAATATTCACCATCCTGTAGTTATCATTCCTGCATTTTTTTTCTCCTTGTGGGATCATCTAATTTTTAAAAATCTTGGTGATGAGAATTGAACCAACGTCTTGTACATATCCTTACTTATATATATTATCATTTCAATTGTGCATGTGTGTGTGTTTATGTGCACATGTATGTGTGTTGTATGTATGTGCATGAGTACAGGGGCATGTGTATACATCTATCTTTTCAATCTTTATCACCTCCTTTAAAAAGACTTTTAGAAGTTATTTGTATTACTTTAAATAAATATATTTAAGTTGTATATGTACAGGTATGTGTATGTATGTATGTTGTGTGCATGTGATTGTGGTGCTCTTGGAGGTCATGGGTGTTGGGTCTCCTTCTGGATCTGGAGTTATACCAGAAGGAGGAAACTGCTTGACATGGATTCTGGGAACCAAACTTGGGTCCTCCGCAAGAGGAGTAGGGGCTCTTAACTGCTGAGCCATCTCTCCCACCTGTACCACCTCGCGTTAAACCAAATTTACTTGTATTAACTTTTTCATTTGTCTAGAACTGGCATGTAACTTTCTCACAGCATTTCTTCTGAGTATAATCTAATCACATGATAATAACTGCTTCTTTGAGTGATGGAAACAAACAATAAAAGGAAACCTGGGGTTTGGGGCATTGATTTTCAATATTAAAAAAATTTGCCACTCTGTAAGGCTGAGGACATAGTCACAGCACGACATCCTCATGTTCATCATCTTTTTCCGAGGTATGTCCTTGAGGCCATTTTTCTGATTGTAAATGTTGGGTTATTTTGCCATGTAAGAGATGTAGAGAGGAGAAGTGAAGGTTTTTATAAATACTGTGGCATGTGCTAACTGTTTTGTAATAAGCTAGCATACTACAATGCTTTGCCACCATTATTCCTTCACTGTTGCTTTTAGGGTCAATAACTTGCATGTATGTTTCTTCTTCCCCAGAGCTGGTACTCCTTCGTGGGGAGGCTTTCAAGTCTTATTCCCTACTCTTTGTACAACACCTGAAAACAACACCTACAGCATCCAGCCTCTTTGTGTTGAGGAATTATCATAAAACTAATCTGATCCCAGGCTCAGTATTGGAAACCAAATTAAACTGTTAATTGGTTACACAACACCAAGTGGCCACGCCTGACATCATGTATATGCAAGCGACTCTAAAGGGCTTGAGTGGGTTCTATTTAGATACTTATGCTCACACATATGTAACAATAATAATAAATGAAAAAGAGGCCAATCATCTGAGAGGGTTTAAGGTGAGGAGAGATTGGAGGGATTAGAAGAAGAAAAGGGAAAGTGAAAATGAAAAATTAGATTTTGATTAGAACAAACTAAGGAATATGCATTTATTCACATATATCAAGAAGCTAAGACACCATAATCTACTTCTCAATTATACATGACTTTAAAATGGGGTAATAATAAAGCCATTGTCACCACAACAACAACAACAAAAAAACCCTGGGTTCATTTAAAACTGTATTTTGGGAGCAGATGCTAAGTCATAAATAGTTTTCAGGATTTGCATATAGGAACAGTACAGTGTGAGGCCATTCACTCAGATTGCATAAGCACCAGTAAGCTCATGTTGCTGATTCAACATCGTGTTTCTCAACTTAAGTACTACTGGCATTTTGGGTCAGGTGGTTTCTGTTGGTAAGGAAGGGTGTTTCCCTACCCATCACAGAAGGCCCAGCAACATGCCCAGTTCTTGCTTCCATGCCACTGGGTTATGAGTTGTGCGACCCAGAAGCATCTCCAGGTAATGCCCTTGTCTGAGAACCATGGACCTTACAGTATCCCTATTAGAAAAGTTGTTCTTTGCACCAACTTTGCACCAGGCCTTAAGGTCAACAATTAATAAATGGGACCTCATGAGGCTGAGAAGCTTCTGTAAGGCAGGAGACACTGTCAAGAGAACAAAGCGACAGCCTACAGACTGGGAAAAGATCTTCACCAACCCTACATCTGACAAAGGTCTAATATCCAAAATATATAAAGAACTCAAAAAATTAAACACCACCAAACCAAATAACCCAATTGAGAAATGGGGCTTGGAACTAAACAGAGAATTCTCAACACAGGAATATCAAATGGCTAAAAAACACTTAAAGAAATGCTCAACCTCCTTAGTCATCAGGGAAATGCAAATCAAAACAACTCTGAGATTCCATCTTACACCCATCAGAATGGCTAAGATCAAAAATTCAAGCGACACCACATGCTGGCAAGGATGTAGAGAGAGAGGAACACCCCTTCATTGCTGGTGGGAATGGAAACTAGTACAGCCACTTTGGAAATCTATTTGGTGCTATCTCAGAAAACTGAGAATAGGGCTTCCTCAAAACCCAGCTATTCCACTCCTTGGAATATACCCAGAAGATGCTCCAGCACACAACAAGGAAATTTGCTCAACCATATTCATAGCAGCCTTATTCATAATAACCAGAACATGGAAACAGCCTAAGTGTCCCTCAGTAGAAGAATGGATAAAGAAACTGTGGTACATATACACTATGGAATACTACTCAGCTATTAAAAACAAGGAATTCCCAAAATTTGTGGACAAATGGATTGGACTAGAAATGATCATAATGAGTGAGTTAACCCAGAAGCAGAAAGACTCAAATGGTATATACTCACTTATATCTGCATACTAGCCCAAGGGGCATGTCCCATGAAAGCCTTCACTAACCAGGAAACTGGGACAGAGGGGAGGACATCCTATTGGGACTCTAGATGAGAGAAGCATGGGAAAATGGCAAAGTTGAAGGATCAGAGGGGCCTAGAAACCTACAAGAAGAAAAATAGGCAGATTTGGGCACAGGGGTCCCACTCAAACTTTGGCACCAGCCAAGGACAATACAGGCTGTAAACTTCAAACCCCTACCCAGATCTAGCCAACGGACAGGACATTCTCCACAGTTGAGTGGAGAGTGGGGTATGACTTTCACACGTACTCTGGTGCCTCATATTTGACCATGCCCCCTGAATGGGGAGACCTGGAGGCACTCAGAGGAAGGATAGCAGGCTACCAAGAAGAGACTTGATACCCTATGAGCATATACAGGGGGAAGAGGTCCCCCTCAGTCCCAGTCATAGGGGAGAGGAGTAAGGGGAAAGTGGGAGGGAGGGAGGAATGGGAGAATGCAAGGGAGGGGATAACCATTGAGATGTAATATGAATAAATTAACAAAATTAAATTTAAAAAAAGAAAAGTTGTTCTTTGGATAAATGTTTTAAAATGCTCTTATAAGTTACAAGTAGTTGTGATACTTCTGTTGCTTGCAAAATGCTATGGGAGGAATAAGAGGGACAGGAACATCAAAATGGATACAGTAGTGAAAGAAATGATGATAAAGTTACATTTTTAACAATGAGTCAGAGAATTGTCCGGTGGACACATGCATCAGTTAACACAGTAAAAGATGATGTCACCTGGCTAATACATTAAAGATAAACTCAGAGATGGTGATGTATGTCTACATCACTTTAGGGAATGGAAACAAAGTAACTTTTTCCTGGAATAGTTTAAGCAAGAAGGAACCGGCATTTGAGTTAATAATGCAGCCAAGAACACAAGGCCTTTAGTCACCGAGCTTCTTACACAGAGAGGCCTGTGTAAGCGATCAATTAACATACTGGAAGGAACCCGAAGGGATCCATTATTCCAAGATGCAGCGAGTCCACTTAAATCTCACTCAAGGTCTTGTAAAGGAGATGGAAGCTCCTTTGTGCAGCACAGGAAGTGGGTGAGACCTTGAGGCTATGGAAGGAGACAGGAGAGCCTATAGACTAGCAAGACTCGGCCTGCGGAGGTCCACCCTCCTGCCTTCAACTTTGGTTTTGTTTGGTTATGATTTTGGACAGGGACTCACCAGCTAAATAATAGCACGGCTTTTGTACTGGTCTTAAAGTTAACCTTCACATTTATTTACGTATTTATTTGTTTATTTAGCTAGCTATGCTTTGGTTTTTTGAGAATGGGTTTCTCTGTGTAGCCCTGGCTGTCCTGGAACTAGCTCTGTAGATCAGGAAACATACAGAGTTCTTTCTTTGTACCTCCCTGCACACCCAGACGCCACTTCTCGCCATTGCTGTTAGCACCGACAGCCTGCACTGGCAGTGTGTGGTTGTGCATCCTAACAGATTTATAATGGCTGCGCATCCCACCAATACAGCATCCCACGGAATGCTTTCACTGCCCTGAGGCTCTGCACCCTGACTCCCCTCCTTCCGGCCCAACCATTGATTTTTTTTTTTTTTTTTTTTTTTTTTTTTTACTATCTCCATAGCTTTGTTCTCCTGAAAGATAAGCCAGAGTCATAGGGTGTGTAGCCTTTCAAAGTGGCTTCTCTTACCTAGCAATGGGCATTTTTGTTTCCTCTGTGTCTTTTCAGTCTTGGGTGATAATCTTTCATCTGCCTGGACTGTGCTTTCATTATTCCTTACCCACTGAAGATTGTCTCCCTTGCGTTCAGGTTTTGCCAGTCATGGATAAAGCTGCTATATATGTTCGCATGCAGGTTTCTTTAATGTGCGCATACATTCCCACATCCTTTAGACGCCTGTGGGTGCTGGAGTTTGATAGTGGGTTTTTGTTGAAAATAATACTTTGGCCTGTTAAGGTGACTCAATGAGTGCAGCATCCGCTGCTGCGCCTGCTGCTCCAAGTTCAACCCCTAGAATCCACGTGGTACAAAGGAAGCATCAACTTCTAGAGGTTTCCATCTGATCTCCTTCTGTGCCCATGCCACCCTCCCCCACCCAAAATAGACAAATACATAAAATTATAAATACATATTTTACCTGTGCTGCTCATTTTTTTTAGTCCACAATTATTTCATTGTATTGTACTTAAAGTAGATCCAGGAGATCATAGAAAGTCGAGTTTCACAGGTTGTTGGTAAACTCAGTCAGTGTATATTACTGTTACAGTCTCCAAATGTGTTCGTTTGTGCATCGTGAATAGACATGTGGCATTCTGTTTCAAATACCTTTGTAATGTTCCATCATATAACAAGCATTATTTAGTCTCAAGACTTTTATGTCAACAATCCTTGGGAGAATTAAAACATTTCCTCAATATTATAGGACAGTCGTTTGCTCTTAGCAATCTACCTTATAAATCTAGTTTCATAATAGTGAGATATAGACTGAATAAATATGTTAATTAAAATTTGTGATCTCTTGTATGTAAATAATTACTGGGCATTAACTGACAAAGCACATTTGGTAAGGCTTTTTTTTAAAAAGGGCATCTGCATCATTCTTGTTGGAGCTTTCCTCCTCTGATTCCAGTTAAAGCTCGTAGCTCTGGCTTCCCTCGCAGTTCCCAGGCAAGGCTGAGTGAACGGTGCCAGTATGAGTGAGACCAGGCAAGCTGATATGAGGCTATCATTTATTAGCTCTTCACTTTGACCCACGAGCTGTCTCGGGCTCTCTTAGGAGTCTTCAATCCTTTGTTTCTACATGCTAGCCTATAGAGTAGGCGTTATTAGTGCTCAGTTTTCGGAATAAAAAAATCATGAAGAATAAAAGTTCAGCAGCTTGACCAAGGTCTCACACAAAGCAGCGAGTGGCTGGCCTGGGATGGTCTCAAGTAGCTCAGGTCCTTACTCAGCCTTGTTGATGAGTAGGGTCAACAAAATAAGGCTTATTTCTTCTTCCGTTCTGAAACTGGCAAATACTTGCCTCTGTTTATATATATGTATATATATGTATATATGTTTTTTAAATTGTACACCATTTAGGTGTGGATCTCCAGAGTTAGCCATTGTTTTTTTCTCTTTAGTCCTATATACATGCTATTGTATCCTACATATACTTCTGGTAATATGTACAAAGTGATAATCTAAAATGTCCTTCAGTTGAGTGCTGTCAAATGCCATCTGAGAGTCTACTGATGAGATGTGTTTTGCCTTCACTTACTTTGCAGATGAACTAAGCTTATTAATAGTTTTTTTCCCTAGTGTCCAAGGAATCTCAGCTCTTGGGTCCCATGCTGCATGCTGCTGTATAGTGCCGCGTGGTGCTGCATGGTGCTGCGTGATGCTGCATGGTGCCGCATGGGGCCATGTGGTGCTGCATGGTGCCTCATAGTGTTGCACGGTGCTGCGGGGTGCTGCATGATGTTGCATGGTGCAGCAGGGTGCTGCATGGTGCTGTATGGTCCTGCATGGTTTATGTTTCACCTGATAACATTTAAAAAATATTTTTATTTAATTTTTAAATTTATGTGCATTGGTGTGAGGGTGTCAGATCTTGGAGTTACAGACAGTCGTGAACTGTCATGTGGGTGCTGGGAACTGAACCCCAGGATCTTTGGAAGAGCAGACAGTACTCTTAACCACTGAGCCAACTCTCCAGCCCCTCTGATAACATTTTATTCAGAACTTCTTGATCTATTTTATTTTTCTAGTTAAATTGGGTTATCTAGTGTTAAATATATATATATCCATCTTTAAAATCCTCAAATTCTTTTTTTGACAGTCTGTGATCATTTAAATATGAGCTATAACATGTCTGATATTTCGAAAACATCCTAGAAAAAAACAATCAATATGGCTTTTGACAGTGTTTACAGTACCAGGCATGAATTTCCTCCTGTGCAGCAGGCTTCAGTCTAACTAGGAAGCAGCTTGCTAACCTGTAACCCCCATAGTGCCATTGTGTCAGCGGGCATATTTTGCCAGGCAGACCAATATTACAGTACACAGGATCCAGCTCTGGATAAGACCGCTGACGTCTTTTCTTCCCCCGTAGCCTTCATGGTACCGCTTGACACTATGGAGGCTAGCCAGCAGGAGTAAGTTTGCTGGTTGGTTTAAGATTGGTTTCCCTATGTCTTGCAATCAGTGTGAGGTAACAGAGTCTCTGGCAACAAAGTCTTACTATGTAGTTATGTGGGTAGCCAAGGGCAATGGCAATGGAACAGGTGGTTCTTGAGACTTTTAAGGGATCCTTGACTCATATGAAAGTGGTCCATGTCTTCCACTGAAATTTCCACATGACAACTTGTGTCTTCTGGAAGCAGCATTGTCTATCCATGCAAGATACCTCTGTTTAAACTCCTGAAAAGATGTGTTTTTATTTATGTGTATATGTCTATATGATTATATGCAGTGTGTGTGTGTGTGTGTGTGTGTGTGTGTGTGTGCGTGCCCTCCCCAAAGACTAGTAGAGGCCATTAGATCTCCTGGAGCTGGGGTTACAGGAAGTTGAGAGCCACATATGTGGGTGCTGGGAATCAAACTTGGGTCTACTAGAGTAGCAAGTGCTCTTAACCACTGTGCAACCTCTCCATCCCCTGCAGCCTCTTAAAATTATACTTTAAAATTAACTTACTAACCAGTGAATTTCCATGAGGTTTTTTTCATACATCAATCCTCAATTCTTTCAGTCTTCAAAGTATCCTTTATAATGTATTCTTTAAATTTTTTTCTCATATTGCTTTTTTTTAAAAAAATCTTTTCAAATAGACACATTTTAAATCTTTCAAAGGCTGTCAGTGACTTTAAGTTTGTCCTCTATTAACTTCTGCTTTGCCTTTTTCATTTCCTTCTTTTTGATTTCTTCACGGTTTATTTTCTTGATCCTGCTCTGATTTTAAAAACTGAACACCTTGGAGCTGGAGAGATGGCTTGGTGGTTAAACGCCAGTGCTGCTCTTGTTGAAGACTTGAGTTTGGTTCCCAGCACCCATGTTAGGCACCTTACAGGCGCCTGTGACTCCAGCTCCGTAGGACTCAGTAGCCTCTTCTGGACTCCACAGACACCTGCACAAACACATGTCTGTTCATTCCTACACAGACACACAAACACACATAACTGAAAGATGTTGCCTGTCCTTAAAATATTGAACACCCTCTTCTGTGCTTTTAAAGACACGGTCGAGATGTCTTCCTACATAGACGCTTGTTAACCCCTGAGCAGTAAATCCCTAAACCTAATTCTCTGGCAAACGAGAGGATCTAGGTGTGGTAGTGCGCACTGACAGGCCCAGCTATCAAGAGAATGAGGCAGGGGAATTGCTTGAGCACATGAATGTGCATCTGACTTGAAAAAGTGCATCTACTAGAAAAAGACGAGAGAAAGCCAGAGAGACACAGACAAAGCAGAGGTATCGGGCCATGTGCTTCAGATTTTTTTTTAAAAATCTGTAATCTTGTGAAAAACTACAGCACCAATTATGTCCTTTAGAAAAAGTATACTCAAAAAACAAAACAAAACCAACCAAGCAAAACCCTTAAAGAGGTCAGAAACAGAGGTATGAAAGGTGATTTTCAAGGCAAGTACAGGCCCATGTTTCTTGAGGTGAATGTCCCTGACCATCTTCCCTATTTCTGTGAAAATGTGCTAAAGTAGAGGACATGCTGGCCTGTTGGTACTCAGAACGGCCCTAGACGTGGAGCATGTAATTTTTTTTTCAGTCTGATTCTGTCAGGCCAGTTGGACTCTCCAAGCCCCACTGGTTATCTCCCCAGGCATCCAGAGGCAAATAACAGAACTTTGCATACTATTTTGTCTCTCAATGCTCCCCTGTCACTGCCCCTGCACCCCTGTTGCTGCCCCTGCACCCCTGTCACTGTCCTTGCTTTGGAGTGTGTCAGAAGCCTCACCTTCTCAGCAAGTCCTGCTTTAATTAAACACTCTGTTTAAAACTGAAGCCCATGTGTTTATATCCCCACTGTGTTTATATTCTTATATGCTATATAGTTTACTAACTTATCATGGACCTTTTTACTGTGTTGTTCACAAATGTATCCCACGTAAAATAATGCTTTTCCTTCATAGAGCTTCCATAAATATTTGTAGAACTGAATTTAGTTGAATTTTATTGTATTGAATAAAATATCTATCGCTCACTACTTAATTAAAACCACACCCAAAAGTCTACTCTCTCCTGGATGATTCCCATCCACAGATAAAAACACTTATTTTTCTCACAAAAGCCACAGGAGTGGTGAGTGGCTCGGAGGATAAAGCACATCCTGAGCAAGCCTGAGGCCCTGGGTTTAATCCTGGGAGGCCACACACAGGCAGGAGGGGAGAATTTACTTCACAAGGTTGGTCTCTGCTGTCCATGTGTGTGTCATTTTACACACACACACACACACACACACACACACACACACACACGGGCAGGGCAGGGGCAGGGGGAAGTTGACATCTGTTTGTCTCCCAGCAACTCACCACCTAACTTCTTATATCCTTTTTGAGCCAGGATTATTGAAAATGTCAGTATCTCTAATCCCTTGCTTTCGCCCTTTCTGGCTCACACACGTCACCATGCCAAGGGCCCCATCTTCTCTCTCCTGTGTTCATGCAGTAGTTTCTAAACTGGGTCCCCTGCAATCTGTTCACAACACAGCAACTGACTCCCAAAACAAACGTCTTCTGGTCTCATCCAGACTCCTTACCCGGGTGGTCAGGCTTGCACAGCAAACCCCTTCACCCACTGAAGCATCTTGCTGGCCCTTTATAGGATATTTTTATTGTACACTTTTATGGTGAGCCTCAGATGGGTATTGGGAGATTCACCTTATCTAGGAAACAGATGTGGAAGAATGGCATAATTTATCTTCAAGTTCAACGAAGTAATCCTAGATCTGGTATTGGGTAAATCCTATTGCCTTGGAGCTGATGGCAGTAACTGATCGGCTATAAAACTAAATCGTAACGGGACCTTTAAATGACATAGCTTTTATGTATGAAAACTGCTTTTCAGTACAAAACCTCTTCTATTTCTCAAAATAACAAGGATTTTTTTGTAGCATCCTTTTATGATCAGGCACACAATTTCTCACTTAGAAGAATATTGTCAATTATACTTTATCAGATTGACGCTATTTTTGGTTTGGTTCCTGTTTTTGTAATATAGCACTGACTAAAAAGGAACTTGGGGGAGGGAAGGGTTTGTCTGACTTACAGATTATGTTCCATCAAGGGAAGCCAAGACAGGAAGCTGGAGACAAGAACTGAAGCAGAGATCCTGGAGGTGTTCTGCTTCCTGGCTCCTTCCTTAGCTTGCTCTTCTGCCTTCCTTACACAGCCTGGCCCACTCGCCTAAGTGCAGCACCGCCAACAGTCAGCTGGCCCCTCCCACACCAGCTAGCCGCTGTCCCAGAGTAATGTCCCCATGCCAAACTAATGAAGGTAAGTAAATCCTCCTTTGAGGATTTCTCTTTCCAAGTGTGTTCATCACAGCTGTGCTTCTGCATGCAGCCTAGGCTATTTCAAAATACTATTGCTTATTAGGTAACCAACCCAAGGTGCCACTAAGGGTCTTGCCTGTGACTGGCATTTGTAAATCAATGTGCTGCAACCTTGTGCAGACCTCACCTTTACGGTCAAGTGCTGCTTTTGTCTCTTGGTCATTGAAATGCAAGAGAAAAATCTGAGGAGTGAGATGAGATAGAAGGAGAAAAGAAGAAGAGGAGGAGGAGGAGGAGGAGGTGAAGAAGAAGAAGAAGAAGAAGAAGAAGAAGAAGAAGAAGAAGAAGAAGAAGAAGAAGAAGAAACGTAAAGAAACTTTAACAGTAGGTAAAGAACTCGCAGCTGGTGTCTCCGAATGTTTCGGATGTTTGTATGGAGTGCTGACTTCATCGTCCTATGAAGTATTTATGAGGTAATAGCTAAAAATCACTGAGTGCCTTGGAAAGCAGCGTTAGACAGACATGAAATACTAGGAGCATAAAAAGAGACAACAATCTCAGATATACAGCCTATGCATTAGAAGAAATAAAATCGCTCTATTCATCAAAATGATCAATGTAAAGTGACTGCAGCAGAGTGATTGTGTTTTCTGTCAGGGTGACCAGTCTGGTTTTCCTAAGGATTAATGTCAGGTAAACATGTTTACCATCAACCAAAGAAATAGTCTCTGGTCCAGCGAGAGGGTGAGACACTACTAGTTTAGTCTCAGCTAAAGTGACCCGCCTATCTTTGGGACACTAATTTGTACAACCTCAAGCTATTTATACCAAATTCTATAGGCCAATATCATTTTTAGCAGGCTCTCAGTGCAGAGCCTAGGCTGGCCTGTAGCCTGCTGTGTACTCCAGGCTATCCCTCTGCCTCTGCCTTTGGGTTCAGATACGAGAGGTGTACACAACCACCCTTGGCTCAAGCACTATTTTTTTTCCCTGTAACCAATGTCTGAATCTTTTGCAAAAAAAACCATTCTGACATTATGTCTCAGGACAGTTAGCGTTATGATATAAAAGGACAGCAAAATAAAAAGTAATGGACAGTTTTCAGTTTTGTTATCATTGAAATTCTTGTACAAATATCGGGAAACAGGTCTGTGACGTTGGCTGTAAAGCACCTCACTACAAAACTGATAGTTTAAAAAATGCTTTATTTTATTCTGAAAAGCATATTTTGAACAGAATTAAGTGACCCCCCTCCCCATTCCCCAACACACACACACACACACACACACACACACACACACACACTGGAGGTGTTCTTACATCAGTCATGGGCAGAGCAGATGGCAGTCCTTTGTTCATCCTAGCTTGATGCCTGGCTTACTGGCTAGAGCTGTTTTATACCTGGGACTCATAAAAGTCAAACAAATCCAGGCAGCACAGCTCAGGAGGAGGAGGAGGAAGACAGACAGAGACCTGCGGACCACCATGCCACCCACGAACCACCTGCGCATGGTACAAGTGGGCCATAGACACCCGACTGCCACCGTGCCACAAAGTGCAGATGGACAGATGTCATCCAGGGGCCTGTCAGCCACGTGGCCAGCCTGCAGTGGGAGCCACCACAATGTGCAAGTATGTGGTGGTCAGATAAGAGAGAAAGAGAAGTGGAACATTTTGAAGAGAGATGGAACTGGAAACAGAAGGATGGAGAGGAGTCACCAGTGGCCAGCCCCGCCAGCTGGGGCCACTGTGAGGTCCCAGCCCCAGCTGCCTCTGAGGGCCATGTCTAAGTCTGTGGCAGGGGTCCGTGTTAATGTCAGTGATTCATGTTACCACAAGAGAACATGAAGTGTCCCTGGTTACGGCAGCTGCAGGGGACCACATGCATGTCCAGGAGGTGTACAGAACTGGCTCCACCCGCCCTACACTGGCTCTGGTGCTCTGGAGAGCTGGCCCTATTTCTCAGCAGCAGCAGCAGCAGCAGTGGCAGCAGCAGCAGTAGGAGCACTTGGCAAAGTAGACTCTGTGTCTTGCCCCCGCGTCACAGTGGAGCTGGTCCTGATGACTGGGGTTTGAGTGAGCTGGCCTCCCAGGGGTTGAGTGTGGGAGAGGTGACTCTGCCACTCCTTTGCTGGGTGTGACACTGGCACAGAAGTGTTGCCACTACCCCTTTTGCCATCTCTGGCAGTCAGGAAAGCTTCCTACAAGGTCATAAGCTCGGGAGAGCTAGCCCTGTTTTTCGTCAGCTGCAGCACTCAGGAGATCAGTTCCTGGACCTCCCCTGGCCAGCACAGTAGGTCTGGCCATGGTTGAGAGGGTATGGGTGAGCGAGTCCCAAGAGCATGAGCCAAGAAGAGAAGGCCTTGCCACTCTTGTGCCATGAGGTGGCTGGGGGTGCAAGAGTGAGGCGTAGGGGGGATATGGCCTCATAGCAAGGCATAAGTGAGCTAGCCCTGAGGGTATGAGAGGGGGAGAGCTGGCCCAGCCCTTTGCAGGTTGCAGCACTTGGGAGAGTAGGCCCGTGCCATGACTGGGCAACACAGCAGATCTGACTCTGGAGGTGTGGGTGAGGGTGAGCCAGCCCCAAGGGCATGAAAACAGGAGAGGTACCCCTGCCTCCTGTTCGCTGCAGCATTGGGTGGCCAGCACAAGCATTGCTGGAGAGCTCGCCCTGGCTGTGTGCATAAAGGAGAGCTGGCACAGTGACCAGCACAGCTCCCACCCAGGCCCAGATCCAGGATTCTGAGTGGGACCACTCCAAAATCTGTGTCATCTGTGAACATTGGGATGTGTGAAAGTGACAGTCCTGCTGATCCAAAGCGGCAGGATCTTCACGACACAGGCCAACAACAGGATAACCAGGAGAGTCCTGATGAGGATCCAATAATGACTATGTCACAGAAGCCAACAATCTCAAACCAGGACAACGACTAACTGCAATGAACACTTGTAAGTGAAGATGTGTGGACCGAGGGATATACTGTGGACCACACCGTGACACACTACAGCTTCCACCACGAGATGTTTCCTGTGCTTTGTTTGTTTGTGTGTACGTTTTTATTTTTGGTGGGGAGGTTGCAAGGGTGAAGGGCAGATATGAGGGGACAGGAGATGAGCGAGACTGGGGTGGATGATAAGAAACTCACAAAGAATCAATAAAAAGCTTAGAAAAGATAGAGGGAATTAAGCTATATATGTCGGAAAATACTTAAATTGCATAATTTATAACAAAAAATAAAGCAACTTAAGTAATAACAATTAACTAACTCTAGGTTGGTCTAGCAGGGCGTTGTATAACCAGTAAAATGATAAATATAAAGCCTATGAGAGAATTATGGGAGTGTTTATAGCATAATATTTTGAAAAGTTTAGCACACAAAGTTATAAAGACATACTATAATTGCATCCACATAAAAGCTGTATTTATACACGTAAAATTCAAAGGAAATATACAGAATACATATAACCATCATATTAGCTTATCTGTGAGTATACTCTAGGTAATGTTATGGTAATGAAAGCCCCCAAACATTCGTGTCTCGAAGCAAAGCTGCTACTACATGCCAAGGCCACGCTCGTTATAATCACTCGGGAACTTGGGCTAAAGATGTCCTCAGTTGTCTTAGCCTTGTCGAGGGAAAGATACGGTTGCTACTCTGTCTTGTAGATGTCACATGAGAGTAAAGCAGGTCACTCCTGCTTGCATTTAAAATGAAAATCAACATGCACAGCGTCAGAGGCAATGGGGGAGATAAATCGGACTACGTGATCAGAAAGAGAACAGAGAAATACTGGCGGGCAACACTAACGATCTCAATGCAATTGGTGGAGTTAGATTTTTTTTTCCGGCATTGTATGGTGCCCAGTACGTTTGTTGTGACCGTTATTTCCAATTCCATCTGTGAGATGAAAATTGAGAGTTGAAGACGTAGAGCATGAATCTTTCAACAAGAGACTTCGAGTGGGAAATTCTTTTATTCAAACATTTAAAGTGCATCAAGATGACAAACATTCTCACGTTGGGAAATACAGTTTGATTGAAAAATATTTCTGATTTCACATCCCTCTAATGTGTAATTTATCAATTACACTGACGAAAGGCACTGCAAGGAGGCACTCTGTTATAAATATTTATAGATGTGGTTAGGAAAATACATATTTTGCCTTTGTCTATTATAACAGTTTGTTTGCTTCAGCAAGCAATCAACAGTAAAGAAAATACACCTTTCAGTAGTGAAGTTGTAAATATCCCAGTAAGGAAACGCCTGAGAAATATCAATTGACAATGAATAGAGCATAGTAAGATGTTTAGCAAAGGACAGAAGCTTTGACATCAAGTGTTTAGACTTTGAACCACTATTTATTAATTACACAACCTCAGGCAATTTGGAATTACCTCTTGCCTAGGTGGAATGCAAGACATTAAAACTTAAAACATAGCATATGTCAAGAGCTTAGGAGAGAGCATCTGACTTCCAGCAGACAAGTGCTGTTTATTTGTGTCAGACAGATAGTGCACAAGTGATCGTCAGCTATAGCCGCGCAATGATCCAGTCTTTCAGAAGTGGTTGTCTGTTAAATTCTACTCTGTGGGGAATAATAGATAAAGAAAGATTTAGGTAAATCCACCACCACCACCACCACCACCACCACTGGGCTCTTCCTCCTAAATGAAGGTATTGTTTGAGTGGAATTTGATAGGTGCCCATCTTTCAAGACACAGTCAGAATGAGATGCTGGCTATCACTGTGCACCAAATTGCACTCATAGAAAGCACTGGTAAATAATCAAAGACAATCATGACAGCCAGTCAAACACTCTCCCTTGATGATCGGTGATAAGCAAACTCAGAGAGCCCGCCAGGGGAGAGGGATGGAGGCAGGCCAAGGCAGGAGACACTGCTGCAGGAAGTGGGAGCCAGCTAAGAATCAAGCTGCCTTGGCTCCTTCTGTCAGCTACAAAGCTGGAAGGACTTATTGACAGGTTGCCTCTGACACTTATGTGGCCAAGTTATTGGAGCGGGGGAACCAGAGCTGGGGTTGGAGGCGGTGAGATTGAGGGACACCTTTATGGCCACCTGGGTCTTCCTGTGACTGAATCCATTCTCTCTCTCTCTCCCTCCCCTCCCTCCCCCCTTCCTCTATCTCCCTCCCCCTCCCCTTCCTCATCTTCGTGTGTGTGTGTGTGTGTGTGTGTGTGTGTGTGTGTGTGTGTGTGTGTGTGTGTGTAAAGGTCAGAGGACAAGTGGGGGAGTTGGTTCTCTCTACCACGTGGAGACAATCAAACCCTGGGTTTAAAATGAGAAACTCCAAGACAGTGAGAGACTCTGTCTCAAAAAAAAAAAAAGAAGAATAGTAGATAAAGTTTTGAACTCTGACCACCATATTACATACATGTTTGAACAAGCCTGTACACACATGGATATAGCACACACGTGAACACACATGGATAAAGCGCGCGCACACACACACACACACTATAGAAAATCTTTCCTTTGCTTCTGTTTCTAAAATGTATTGCACTACTGTCTTAATTCTTAACCAGGGTCCAGTAATTGTAACATGACTGTTTCTATCACCGATTCTCATGCAAACACGGTAATTACTGGCTGCATAGTGCAATCTGATTTTAATGTCTCTTCCCTGTACTGTTCACGGTTACAGCTCTCGCTAAGAATCTGTAGCCAGCCCTGCTTCCTTTCTCCCTTGTCACTTGAACCTGAAACAGAAAGCCTGTGCTTAGCATTGTCAGTAATATAGTGTCAATAAATTCTGAGCGATAATCTCCAGTCTTGTCTCATTAGAGAAGCCCTGGGTCCCGGTGGCTAGCTGACTGTAGTATTTATAATTACAGCAAATGAGACCAAACCAATGCATGCAAAAGACTAGCAGGAAGGCTTTGGGTCACAGATCCTATGATTAAATCTTGAAATGTATCTATTCTCTGCTTAATTGTTTGACATAGATGAATACCATCAACGTCTTCTAGATTTGTGCTGAAATGTGCGGGAGAGGCAAGGTCCACGGGAAGGCCCTTCCTCCCAACACAGTTCAGGGTCCAGGATCGTCATCCAGTGTGAATACAGATATGAGGTCAGAACACGGGACTTGAAACAAAACAGTATTCAAACTGGGCTATCTATGCGGCATAGGAAAAACCATAGATTCTGCCTGACTGCTTTGGTTAAGACAACCATACAACCTACCAGAGAGTGAGTACCGAGCCAAATTCCTATCTTTTTCACCATCCGTGGCCTTTCCTGCTGAGGTTGGCTCTTCGGAACTGCCCTGAGATGCAACACTGCAGGGGAAATCCTGCTGATGGGCTGGTGAAAACCGCTCTCCCCTCATGACTCATGCAAACAGTACAAGCATCCTCATATGGGATGACTCTGTGTTTTTTCTGCTAATCCTTGGCTCTTTCGAGATCGGGCACTTACTTTACTAACTCTTTAGCCATGCCTGGCATGCGACAGCCCTCGTGTGTCTTAGATCTTCCAAACTGTACCTGGCTCTAACCAGGGCTCCTTCCTCTTAGATCTTGCAAAGGTCTAGGATCAGCTTTCCTCATGTCTGTTTCTCCAGTTCACTGCCCGGTATTCCCAGCCACTTGGTAGCTTTAGCCATTAACATCTATGACAATTAATCCTAATTTGAATCCCGACATAAACAGCACAAATTGTCTCCTGTGTGTCGCATCAGTGACTACTGCTCACTACAGAAACAAGCAAGCAAGCAAAAACACACACATGTAACAAATTCACTGGAAATGAGATCTCAATTTGTTACCATCTTTTTCTCTGATTTTCCTTACATTAACTGTTAATGTCTTAAAAAGCTGTTTTCTTGGTTCTAAAATAAATGACACTAAAGTAAACAATGTATTCATTAATCCTAAATTCTAAAATACTATGGCCTTTTACCAATGAACGCATTCAGCCCATTTAATTGGTCCAAGTAACTATCAGAATTTCTTTTAAAAATATAAAACTTGTGTTTTGCATTTTTCTGACATTTTTGCTGTCTGTATACTACATTTTGGTGCAGCATCTTAAACACACGAGAATACAGAAATGGATGTATCTGATGTTAGTATCACACTAGATTGCATACAGCATGTAGAGAGTGAATCACGGGTACTTTGGGGTAAAAAGAAAGAATAGGTGCTGTAAGAGCTCTGTGCTTTTCCCCAAAGCAGCCAGCAGAGGGCACACCTGCACACCCACAAAACTGACCTTGGTTTTATGTCTTAGTTGCCCTCTGTGTGCAATCAGATTATTGTACAAGTGTTTAGCATCTTTCCAGCAGCTGATCTGCTCGTTTCTTGTTACCTGTGCTAAGTGAGCACGGCACACGTTAACTGTTGTTCCTAGACCTCTGGGTGAGTGCATCATTTAAAACACATGATTTGAAAATAGTGTGTCATTCACATCACCTTCTTTATCATGCTAAATCCTAAAACTTCTTTGGTTCTGGAGATATTTCCCAACCATACCATCCAAGCTAACATAAAAATTATTGATATTTTCCTAAGTTCTTACTTATTTTCCTTGCAGATGGTCAACAACCTGCCATGGGGGTGGGGGGATGGGGTTACCCAGAGATTAGATATCCATCTGGGAGAGAAAGATGATCAGTGCAGGCTTTATGTCCAAGCTTCTGGGAGTCTGTCTGGATGGTGAGGGTCATGGTCTCTCACAGCTGGAACGGGGCCCTGCATAAGTGTTCTGTGGGCATTAGTTCAGTAAAGAGACTCCTCCATAAAGACCATTTTAAAAATATTCTGACTTCATATAAAAGACAAATCCCTGGGAGAAGGCCACGTGTTCAAAATAAACAATATTCACAAGACTCCAGTAGGAAGGCAGCAAGGCTTTGCAAACAAATGTCATTTTGCCTTCAGTTCAGTGACCAGCGTTTCTAAACCAGAGTTTATAACTCTCTGAAATGAGATTAGAAATCATACTTACTTTTCTGGAGAAAAGCAAGTTTCACTCATCAGATTTTTTTTTTAATGCTTCATTTAACAAAAAGATCCTGAGTTTGTCTGGAAGCAAATACAGTCAGATGACCAAACTGCTTTGGACACACAGTCAACTGCTGCCAGAACCACCAAGTCACATTGTGTAAGTTAGAAAGTGACTAGATGTGGGAAAGTCTAGGGGAAAGTCACTCCCCCAGGACCTGCTGATGGTCACCACTGGAGTCTTCCTCCAAACTTCTTGGAAACAAGGAGAAGCATTTCCAATGTGCATCTCACAGACAATGTGGTGAACAAAGCTTGTGTTTCATTTGCAAGCTGATTCAGCTCCCAGATGCCCCGCCCAAATTTCTGCTAGGAAGAAAGCACCACCAGGATTCTACTGAAATGTCATGTAAGCAGATAACCCTTCCTGAATGCTGTCTTGCATGAATCTCTGAATCACATGTACTGTCTTCCAGAACTGTTCTACCAGTTCATACTGAGAAGGAGATTAGGTGAATGAAATTAGGCCTTGGCACCCTTCGTCCTATGGTTCATACCTGATTTCACCATTGCGAGCACAGATGCTGCTGAGCATAGTGCCCAGGCTTCCCAATTCTAGAGCCCCGTCTGAGGTTACCTCATAGGATACAGGTTCCCAGCAACCTTAGTCTGGGATTGAACTTTAGTGGACCCAACCATAAAGAGAAGGTCTCTTCTTTCCTCATTGTTAAGTGCTTGGTTTCTCTCATCCTCAGCGCCCTATCTGTAACTCTTCTCTCTCGTGCTTCGCTTTTCTACCCACCAGGAAGATCTGATGAAACAGTATCCAAATACAAAGCCCTTAGGCATCAAATGAGCAGAGGAAAAAAAAATACATTTAGAAGGAAACAAAATCACTATCAGCCAACAGGAGCGAGCATATTGAAAAAGCACTTCATTTTATCTAACTTACCGAGACCTCAGTTCTTCAGGAGTACACAGACTTGTGAGGGGTGGCTGCATAGTCTTTGGTACGGATTTATTCTTGAGTCTTGCCTGCCTATATGGGTGTCTCAGGCTGTGCCCTCTCACAAATCTATGACTCTGTCCTCCTTCATGAGTCTTGGAGTTGCCATATAGAATACAGTTTTTTTTTCTGTTTCTGTAGGATCAGCGACATCAAAGGGCTCCCCAAACGTGATGATTATCAGTGGGGCTACATTCTCAAGCTCAAGCTCTGTAACCAATGCTAAGGTGTTCTCACATAGTCCATCTGTGAAGGGCTGGTCATTCGCCCTTCTGATGTGCTGGAAAACAGAGGCAGAGAAATGCAGAGAAGAGCTCCTACTCAGGATTCCAGTTGGAAGTTCAGTTCAGTCTTGTCTGAAGGCCTTTTCTCACCTCAAGATGCTTGCCCCACCATAGTTACCCTGTCATTTGTCACGCTTCCAAGACTCCTGGGCACTCTCTGTCTTGTGTTCCAACAACCTACGCCATCATCTTCCTATAGCTTATGCACGGAGGCCTAGGGTCTGTCTTTCCCCAGGAATCAAAGTCACAGAAAGTTCTCACTTTACACTGTACTACCACAGGCCGGAAGTGACCTCCACAGGGTCATTTAGAATTAGAATAATTTAAAATCCATTCTCTCTCTCTCTCTCTCTCTCTCTCTCTCTCTCTCTCTCTCTCTCTCTCTCTCTCACTCACTCAAGGAAGGAAGGTTCCAGCCTTTTTATGAGCAGCATGGGATGACCCTGGAGTCTAGCTCTGGTCACTGTCACTCCCCATTCTTCATCCTCCTATCTTACCCTGTATTGTATAGGAGAATAGAGAAGCTATTCTGTTTCTGTTCATGTTGTCCCTACTGTAGGAAAAAATGTGTGTGTGTGTGTGTGTGTATGTGTGTGTGTGTGCTTTCAAAGCAAGCTGTACTTGCTCAATACTTAGATCTCTTCCTAGTACTTCACTAAACATTTCCCCTAAGTGTAATCCTCACAAGAAGAGTGTATGATAGTGCTAGTTGCTATTCTTACCACTGTGACAAAAGCCCTTACAAAGAAACTTTAAAAAGGAAGGGTTTATTTTGGTTTACAGTTGCAAGGGATACCATCTACCCTCACCATAATAGCTCATTAATCTCTGTGTGTGGTGTCCCTGGGCTTTTCTTGAGCTGTGTTTCCTCCTAAAAACTAGTTCCCAAAAGCTCCCACCAGACTATATGGTCAGATTTATCATATCAACAGTCCCACGTTTCTATATCAGTTGCTCTGTGGTTGTGGTGACAAATGCTTGGCCAAAGTCACTCAGTCAGAGTTCGTTTTGTCTCTCTGTTTGAGGGTGCAGCTCATCCTGCCTGAGACGGCAGTGGGAGCTTGGGGGGAGACTCTGCAGTCAGAAAGTAGAGGGAAGTGGACATAGCTGCTCAGTTTGCTCTCTCTAGATTTGCATTTGTTCAGAGACATCAGCCCACAGCACCGTGCCTCTCACACGTAGTGTGGGGATCCTTACTTCATGGAATCTATTCTATAAACTCCCTCACAGACATGCTCAGAGGTTCGTTTCCATGGTGATGCTGAGCTCCATCACATTGGGGAGACTAACTAGCGTGTGCAGCTTTCACCACAATGTCACTTTCCTGATGAGGTGCATCAAAGTTCACTGGAGAAGAGTCACCTGTGTCAGCTCTGTAAGTAACAATGAGAGCAGACCATGGAGTCTGACTTCTGGTTAGGTACATGGCCTAGAACTCCCCAGGACCTGCCCACAATATTTTAAAATAACCATCATGCAACTACGGTTTCCTCTGAAGAATTCTTGCTTGGGTCTACTAAGGCCCTAGGTAGTCATCCTCTGAATACTGTGTCTTTTTCCATCTCAGATCTCAGTTGGCTGAACTGGAGGTGTAGTCTTAACCCTTCATGGTTAGTAATGAGGGCGATGTGTGATAATGTGATATGTGATTTCTGAAGAGCTGTGCTGCTCCACGAGCAGTGAGGGTAGCCTTTCTGGATCATGTGTAATATAACTGTTAAATACCAGAATTTGTATATTTGTTTCTGCACCAGACTTTGACCTTCAGGACAGAAGGGAGGAGGAGGCTATCCCTAACACAACACTCCAGAGTCAAAAATGACCCAGTAAAGTTGCAAAGAACAAATGAGTGAACAAAATACCAAAGGCAGCACTGCAAGTCTACTCTTTAGGCAAAAGATAATGTGGAAAGCTTTTATTATTTACCTAATGTCACATTGTCTCATCCCACCCCTGGGAATAGAATAGCATACGTGAACAATACTTAGCTGCAATGAACACCGAGCCCATCTTCTTTAAGTTAAACTCTCAATTACTAAATTACCGAAACTTTCCTGTGTAATATACTTGCTCTCTGTTGTGCACTGCTATGGGCCAGGTCCTAGCTGTGGACTCCAGTGGGTACTGAAGCTTCTCAACCTTATCCCATTTGATCTGTTCTGGGAGTTGTGACTAACAGGACTATCTCTGTTTTATTGAGCGTTTGGTAAGAATAACCATGGTATTGTTTTTTTTTTTAACAATCTGATTGGTTTTATTTTAATATGGAAGCAGGCTATACATTCATAGAATACAATAAATGCATATTCCACTAAGTTAAGCAGAATCAAACCCAAAATGGAACAACAACAACAACAAAAAAGTTATTTTCCTCATGTGCCCAGAACAGGAAACCAGAGTAAGAGAAATGCAACTGACTGGTCAGCATTTAGCTGCTCCACATTTTCTTTCTGTGTGGAATGACTGAGATAGGAGGAAGTTCCCTAACAGGCTAGGTAGGAAATGGGCTGAGATCACACTAACCTCATTTCCTTCTTTAATTTTCTTTTTATTTTATTTTATTTTATTAATTAAACATTTTTTTAGTTTTTTACTATACATTTATAGTATTATACATATATACAATAAACTATCTATAGCAAGAAGAACAATGACACAATCGGGAATTATATAAATGTTACATTTTTGTATTTGACAGCCTTGAAGAAAACATCTTTCCTATCTTGGTGCATCTAAAATTCTTGATGTAAATCAATCTCCATCACATCTTGTCGTTATCGACTTGAAACATCTATCCAGACATAAAATACCTTAACTTCTAAACATCTAAGCGTCATTGTAAAACTAAGCTACCTGGTCTTCAACTCCTTCAGAGACTTGAGAAGAAATAAACTTGATTACCTGAGAATGCTGGGAGTGCAGGTTCATAGCTTCCCAAATGAGAAGATAACAGAGATAGCTTTCTCCCTGAATAGTCACCCAAAACTCTCTATTATGTTGGAGCATCTTCTTCAGCCTTCTGGAACAATATATCTGAGAGACATATTTGTGAGGCAGGAACTATTGAGGACTTGCTTACTCTGTCTTGGTAGAGTTTGGCCATTGATTCTGCCTGCATCCAAACCTGCTCTTTTTTTTTTTAGGGCAGAATTCTGTCTGTGGTAGAAATGAGGACATTTTGCCCAATGGCCAGGAGTTAACCTGTCTCATTGTCAGTGAATCTTTAAAATAATAAAACCATTTTAAAATGCCATATTCTGCATGTATCTGAGGTTTTTGAAGACCTTATCTAACTATCCTACCTTATCTCTCTATAAAATCATATCTATCTGCTGCACTTAAGATGTATATTCTTCTGATAAAAGTAGACTAGTGATTGACATGACCATAATTTCATTAGCTAAGAATTTGTATAACTTATTTATCCTAAACAGCCTGCAATAGCACTTTCAAAGTACTGGAAATAAACCTTGTATGATAATTGAGTTAAATGGGTACAAACCCTCATATTAGGATATATATATAATATAATATATAATATATATATATATATATATATATATATATATATAGAGAGAGAGAGAGAGAGAGAGAGAGGGAGAATAAACTTACATTTGAATTCTATACCACTGTATTTAGAATCAAACTTATTCTGCATCTATATACAAAATTCTATACTAGTAAATTAAAAATAACTTTGTGACAATTGAGGCATTAAATTGAGGAATAGATTCACTAATTACTTTTTGTTCTATCTTCCCTATATATTTCTGTATTCCCCCTTCTTTCTTTTCAATCCCTATCTCCAAACCTAAGAATATAAGATAAAGGAAAAGAAAGACATTGCTGAATCTTCCTTGTTTTCTTTCTTAATAAGACCAATAATAACTTGTAACCAACTCCCATTGATAATAACCCTCTATAGCCTAAGAAAGCAACCAAAACCCTACCTGACCCCCCTTAAAGGAAATGGGGCATCATTCTCTTAAGGTTTCTTCCAGCTGATTTGGGATGAATAATATCTAGTAAGGGCCCAAATAAAATTGGGAAAATGGTTAAACAAGATAGAAATCACATTTGTGGTCCAGTTTCTAAATGCTGAAAAATTCCAGGCTTAATTAGAGTCCTGCATAGGACAGTCTGAAATGCTGGACCAATTGGGATTAGAAGCTTTCTCTGAAAGTGTCCTGGGAGCTGTCTTGTTCTGATGAGGAACAGCAATTGAAACACTTGGTACTGGAACATGAAGGATACACGGTGTCAGTGTCCAGCATGCTGAGAAGTATGCGTCCTGTTAGGTCTGATCCAATGTCAATGTCTGGTTATTTTGTTCTGAAAGCATATAATTTCTCACAAGTACTATACAGTCCTAAAATTATAAGTGTATAAGGTGTGTGTGATGTACATAACAAGTAAGGCTGTAAATCTTCATTCATGCCATATGAAGAATGGCATCTAATAGTAATTCATAGGGGTTCTTTAGCCAACAAGATGCATCGTCTATGTCAGCCAGTCTCAGAGCTAGTCCTATATAGTGGGATTAGCAATATAAGTTACCTGCTTGTTCTGCAGTTTAAATTCTTCACATTCCTATTGTATCTCCCTCCCTCATCCCCCCCATTCCCTCCCTCCATCACCCCATCTCCCTCCCTCCCTTAGTAATCAGAAAGAGGAGCCCTCTTCCCCTAACATCTGACCTCAGCCTATTAAGTCTCATCTGTACTACCTGTAACCTCTTCCTCTGTAGCCTGGCAAAGCCATCTTGCCAGGGGGAAGTGAAGGTTGGTAAAGAATTCTGTGGGTATTTTGATGGGAATTGCATTGAATCTGTAGATTGCTTTTGGTAAAATGGCCATTTTTGCTATGTTGAGTCTCTCAATCCATGAGCATGGGAGATCTTTCCATCTTCTGAAATCTTCTTCAAATTCTTTTTTCAGAGATTTGAATTTTTTTTTATACAAATCTTTCACTTTCTTGGTTAGAGTTACACCAAGATACTTTATATTATTTTTAACTATTGTGAAGGGTGTAGTTTCCCTAACTTCTTTCTCAGCCTATTTGTCACCTGTATACAAGAGGCTACTGATTTTTTAAAGCTGATTTTGTATCCAGCCACTTTGCTAAAGGTGTTTATCAGCTATAGGAGTTCCTTGATAGAATTTTTGGTGTCACTTATGTATACTATCATATCATCTGTGACTAGTGGGAGTTTGCCTTCTTCTTTTCTGATTTGTATCTCCTTGATCTCCTTTAGTTGTCTTATTGCTCTAGCTAGGACTTCGAGCACTATATTGAAGAGATACAGAGAGAGTGGACAGCCTTGTCTTGTCCCTGGTTTCACTGGGATTGATTTACGTTTTTCTCCATTTAGTTTGATGTTGGCTGTATAGTAGCTAATGCAGATTGTGGCCCACACAGTTCTCTGCTCAGCCTGTTGGCTTTGTATCTTAGCTTTTTCTGAGCAGTATGCTTCAGGCGCTTGAGTGGAGACAGACCAAGTCCAGAGGTTGCTTGTAGAATGGTGCTAATGTGGACTGTGGCTGGTGCCTGGATTCAGCTCTGCCCTCCACAGGCCCTCTTGAGATGGCAGGGCTGTGCTTTTCTGCTCTGTGACCTAGCTAGGCTAGGCTGGCAAGCAGCAGAGGAGCTGAGAGGGATCAGAGCTCAAAGGTGTTTGGGTGCCCCATGCTCTTTCTCAGGAGGCAGTTAATGTGGATTGTGTCCTGTGCCGTCAATCAGCTCTGCCTGTCTGCCACTTCCTGTCCCAGGTCTGGCAAGCAATAGACTGGCAGCCAGAGCCCGAAGCTGCACGAATAATCCACAGTCCTTCCCAGGATGGTGGTTAATGTGGGCTGCCCCCTGGGATTTTTCTGCATGGCCAGAGGTCAGACCCACCCATGCCCCACACAATGTCAATACCTCTCCCCTGGGAATCAGCAGCACTGGTGTTTTGTAGCTCTCAGTTTGGTCTTTAGGTCACTTTGGTTTTACTGCTAATCAGACACAGTGTGTGATTGGTGCTACCATCTTGGATCCTCCCTTTTTTTTTTTAAGGATGCTATGGGTGTTTTCCCCCTAAGCAGCAGAGGATGAAGAACTGATCATCTGTTTTGTGAAAAAGCCAGTGAAGCAAGTGTGCCAGTGCCGTGGGACCAGCTTGCCAGCGCTAACTGTCAGGTGTTTCACAGGCTATTTTTAATTCTTTAAATGATGCAAACTTGTTATCAAATAAAATTTCTACCATCCATGCTGTGAAGTTGTTGCTGTGCAGAGGAATTATTAAATAATGAGGCAACAGCTTCCCAACTGTACATCCAGTGATGTCGTTCGATAACTCGAAATGATACTGGGAGTTAGTACTAACACTAATAATTACTCTACAAGCACAACAATCCAGGACACACTCTCTCTCTCTCTCTCTCTCTCTCTCTCTCTCTCTCTCTCTCTCTCTCTCTCTCTCTCCCTCTCTCTCCCTCTCTCTCTCTCTCTGTCACACACACACACACACACACACACACACACACACACACACCCCACAGATGTGCACTAGAATAAACTCGTCAGTTTGAGCCATGCCTCACAATGAGAAAGAAACCTTGAGACGAGGACCATGCTCCCAAACGTTCATGCAGGATGCCACAGCCATCTGCTCAGCACTCTTAATCCCTGAGAAAGACAGCCTCAGGAAGCAGCCAGAAAAGAGGTTCCCTTGCTTCATTTTGTGAAAGCCACGGCTGCCGGGGGCCTTCATCACGATTTAAAGAAGCTTTATCTGAGCCGCATTTTCATACACTGGCTGCAAAGCTTTACAGAAAGGGATGGAAAAATGTATCAAAAGCCCTGTATTGATCTGTCAGCCTTTCAAGTGATCAGATACAGACATGTGGGACAAGGTAGAGGCTATTAGCTTACTGTGATAACAGCTGAGCAAATACATTAGTTTTGAGTTATTATAATTAAATGCCTGTGACTGCTAGCAAACAAAGAAGGAAGGTTTGTTTAGCTCCTTGTTAGAGGTTTAGGAGCAAGTTCCTAGCTTCATCATCGTGGCAGCTAGCAGAAGCAGGAATGGTCAAGTAGCGATTGCATATTGGACCAAGAGCATCAACAGCTAGGAAATAAGCGGGTCTAGAACAGCCTTCTTGTTAGAGCTCAAGGAGTCACATGAGGGCCACCAAGGGTTCCTACACGAGTGACCACAGGCTCCATTGAGTTCATGCCTACAGTGACCTATGTATTAGTCTTCCTAACTGGATGAGATAATCGTCTCATAAAGAAAAAAAAAAGCCTATCATCTTGCACCACATTTTTGGATGGTCTAATTTGTGATCAGTTAGACGCGCTGGTTTTAGGCTTCTGGCAGCAGATGGCAATGAAGGCAAGTATATGGCAGAGAAAACTCACCTCATGTCCCTGAAACAAAAGAGAATGAAATAAGCCTACAGTCCAACATTTCCTTCCAGGGCCTGCCCTGCATGGCCTTCTGACCTCCCGGGAGACCCTCCCCTCCCCCTCTCCCCCCTCCCCCCCCCCAACACTGCCACCACCTTGCAAAGGCTCCTCCATTTCCCAAAAGTACAAACCCGACACCAGCCTCTCAATAACAGTGGCCCTCTGGCAAGGACACCACTAAACATCTCCAAGCCCCAGAGATAAGTAAAGAGGAAAGTGTTTCAAAGGAAAAATAATTTTAGGCATGAACTTAAGAGAACAAATTGCTTTCCCCACTCCAGGGACTCCATCAGTCATAAAAGCCATGAAAGAGTTACAGGGATTTTAGTCAGAGATTTGTAAGTTCACCTTACAAATTAGACCCCCAACATCTCAACACTACCATGGAAAGGTAATTCTCTTCAGGTAATCTGCATGCTCCAAACACAAATTAAGCTAAGAAACCATTGCCAGAAATTTGAAAGACACTACACACACACACACACACACACACACACACACACACACACATACACACACACATACACACACACACACACACCCCACAAATAACTGCATAGAAATTGGCCTTATTTGAAGAGACTCATGTAAGTTGAGTGTGCTATTTCTCCATTACATAAACCCCACTGTAGAAGTGTTCAAGAAAACTGAAAGCATTTCCTTCAGTGTATGTGCTTGGCCAGTACCCTTCACACCATAGTAAACCACCCTTTGACTCATTTGATTTATGTAAAATGAATTAATAAAAATATGAAACAAAATACATTTGTGAAATCTTGGAAAAGCTTTCTACACAAGAAAATTTGATGGCCTTTAACCTGATCACCTGCTTTTCTGGTTTTCTGCATAAAGCAGTCAGAATTCTCTTTGAAATTGCTATGCATGTCACTTTGCTGTTTTAATAACTGTTAGCAGATCTCTGCAGCCTACCGAGAGAAGTTGAAAAATCTTTAGTATGGCACTCAAAGCCTTGATTCCAATGCCTCGGCTTCTTTCCCCTGTGATTATTCAGGGCATTTTCCGTGAGCTAGAAACTACATTCAGAACTTCAAATTCATAGTTTTTTTTAGATCTCATTAGGAACCTTTTAGAAAGATGACTTGACCACCATATGGTGGGGGGAAAAACAGATTAGAAAAGGCCAATTAATCTGCCAGCAGCACATGCAGCACTTGGCTATGCTTAGGCTCTCTTGCTGTTATGCCCAAACACTCAGCACCCCTCACTTGCCTCTTAGCTCCTCTTCAGGATGAGCCTTCGGTTTGAAGTACTGCTTCTCCCACAGCCTCCATCCGCCCTTCAGGAGCCAGTTCAAACCCTTCCACCTGGCAGGCGGCTCCTCTCATCTGCCCCCTTAGAGCACCTCGCTCCTCTGTTCGGGAGTCTTACTTGGACAATCCCTCAATGGCAGGGCCTGTTTCTTCTTTTTCTATTTGCCCCACAAAGACCTTACACAGAGCCAATTATTAGTTTGTGTGGAGCCGATTTTGTTGAGTTTAATTGAACACGGCTGATTAATAACTCACTCCATCCTAATTACAGACAGTTACATCAGGAGAACAGCTGGGGGGCAGCAAACCCAGCTTGGTAAACAAGGGCCATCTAAAGAGGAAAAAAAAAAATGGTTTCATTTGGACAACGTGAATTCCAATGGTAGATCCTCTTCTTAACCAAATATCCTTGAGTACATTTTCAATCTTCCTTAGCCTCTTCACATCCCTTAATAAAATGTGTGTGCATTTAGATAATTGCCGCAATTATCACCGTATCCTTACGAAGTGTCTCGTGCCTTGCCTTTCTTTAACTACTGCATGTACATTACTGTCTGATCTCAGTATCACATCTCTCCCGCTGGTTCTCATGTTGGATGCTTGAGAGGTGGAGGCTGGCTGAGGCACGCAGGTTTCTAGGAGTGCGTCTTGGAAGGCTGTACTGAGCTCCAGGCGCCCTTCTTCGTCTCTGCTTCCTGAAGTAAGCACTTCCGCCACCGTACATTCCTTCTTCCATGTTGCCAAGCAACCGTGGACTTAACGTTCTGGAACTATGCACCAAAGCAAATCTTCCTTTACTTTTTGTTCTGTCAAGTTTTTGTCAGGGTGACAAGAAAGGATATCCTTATTACATCCTCTCGCTAGGGCTCAACCATCACCATCTTCTGCCCACCGTCAGGCAGCACCACTGTCCCCCTCAGTGCTCCATTCAGAGTGAAGCACTCGCTCATCATCCCCTCATAACCATGGCTCCACTCGTGCCTCACTCCCTCACACTAACTCCTACCTAAAAACACCTAATATCTGTCTACTTCCCTATCCGATAGGAACTGTCACCCTATCTGGAATCACTATTAACTGTTCTCTTCCTTGGTTTTTACAGTGAATTCTATACAGGTTTCTGGATTCACTCATGCCCATCAACCTACTGCCCATGCCGTATCTTTTCATCTTTTAAAAGTGTCAATCAAATCACGCAAGTCTCTGCTTGAAACCATCAAATGCCTTATCATCATGTGTGAGGTAAAATATAGCCCCTGGGTGACCTAGCTCTGCTGGTCTGTCACTTCACTTTCATGGTCCTTTTCCCCCAGTCAATTTGATTTTTCCCCTTTTTCTCTAACATGCTGAACCTATTTCCTAATGTCCACTGGCTTTTCCCTCAAGCTCATTTTTATGTTTATACACTTTTATAAACACTCTTTTTGTGTGATCCTTTATTTTCTTATATATTTTAATTTGTTATGAAATAATGGCTTTCGCCATATTTTCAAACATGTTTCATGCAAATAAATTACTGTACTTCACTCATGACTACTCTCCACTGCCCCCCCACCTCTTTCCAAGCAAGTTTCCCTTCTGCTTTTATCTGTGAATGTGTGTGTGTGTGTGTGTGTGTGTGTGTGTGTGTGTGCGTGTGAATGTGTGTGTGTGTGCACATGTGCACACAAGCCCATGAGAACTTTAAGTCTAATCTCTTTCTATGAGAAAAATATGTGATTTCTCTGTAGTGGATGTAAACATGTTTTTGTTTTGATAGTAAGTGTGGGATGGGGAACAGACTTGTGAGAGATCAGGTTTATCCACTAGAAGATGAACCACCTCGTGCGTTTTTGCCAGATGAAACACATCTTAATACAGACTCTGAGCAGAGTTTATATATAGGATCCCAAAACAGGAGGCGGGGCTTTTTGGGTCTTGGTATTGTTTGGCTGTTCATTGCTCCACTTTGAGAGTCTCCTAGAGAGAACCGAGCCAGAGAACGCTTCAGGGCTCCGGGTTCTGGCTGCTGTTCCAAGTTCAGCTGCAACTTTGGTTGAATTGCTGGTCTGCTGAAATCCTGATGATTACACTAGGGGAGTCGCTGCTAGGAACTGAGTCAAAAAAGGTCTACTTCTCCTGTTCCCATTAACCTCTTTTCTCTCCTATCTAGGGTAGGTGGGTTGGAAGGGAGGTATAAGCATTAAAGAACTTCAAATAAATCGGGTTTGGAAAAGGTCAAAGTCTACATTTCTCCCCCTTTTCTGTTCTTTTACCCTCTTTTGTTCCCCCAATTTCCCCTCCAACATAAATACGTGTGTGCCTGTAGAAGCCAGAGGCCAGCCTTGGGTATTTTTAATCACTCTTATTTTTGAGTTGTGGTTTCTCACTATACCTTGAATTTTTCCTTGTAGACTTTATTTGGCTTTCATCTTAAATATCTATTAATGTATTGCCTCTTCAATTTCTTAATATTTGCATCTATCTCACACATAGTCAAGTTTTTAAAAAAATTGCCTTGCAATTAAATTTCAATTTCCAGGAGAATAGGAACTTGACTCTTGTTGAAAAGATAAGTCATCACTTGGCCTACAGTAGATAATAAGTGCCTATTGGCTAAACATCACTGGATAATAGAAGAACACATTGGAATATAACAACTATAAAGTAATTATATTCATGTATGAAACATTTATCACTTAGTATATTCCACATATTAGACTAAATTAATGGGAAATCAAAAGTAAAGCACACAGTTAGCCACCAAAGAGCTTACATTCTGGTGTTAATACTTTTCAATTTCCTGCTCACGCGCCTGTGTACGTGGTATATGTGAATATGTCAATACATTTTCCTATGCATTTTAGGCCAGAGGTTGAGGTCTGACATCTTTCTCATTGCTCTTCTACTTTATTCACACTGAGGCCCGGTGATAGCTAATCTTGTATGTCAATGTGACACACCTGGGAAGAGGAACTCTCAGTTGAGGCATGGCTTATACCAGATTGATCTGTAGCTGTGTCTGTAAGGTATTTCCATTAACTGCTAGTTGATATGGAAGGGTCCAGCCAACTATGGCAGTACCGTCACACCATCACCACCACCTCCGGAAAATAGGCCTGGATTACATAATAAAGGTATGTGACCATGAGCCCCGGAGACAGTCAGTAAACAACATTCCTCTGTGGCCTCCATAGCCTTCCTGCCTGCAGTCCCTGCAGTGGCTTTCCTGGATTATAACCTATAAGCCAAATAGACCCTTTTCTCTCCGATGTTACTTTTGGTTAGTGTTTTGTTACAACAGAAAAGCAAACTGGACTAGAAATTGATACCAGTGATTAGACTTGCTGTAGTGGACTGGACCACATGGCTTTTATGACTTATAGTTTAATTAGAGAAAGATGGAGGACTTGGGGTTGTTAGAAAAGCCATTGAGTGCTCAGAGTCGATTGCAGCATTGTTGGAACATGGAAGATAATGTTGAGACCAGTGAAGACAAAGAGGCTTGATTTGTGAGGTTTATTTGTGTGATAATGTATTTGAATTAGGATTCTGTAAAAGTGAAACTTTTACTTTATGGGGGCAAGGTGTACTTATTGGCTCAAGCTGAAAAACTGGTCATAATAAAAGACCAGCATTGGGAGAACAAAGTACAAAGAACTTCAACAAAGAGATAGAAAGTATTCAAAGCACAAAGCTTGGAAGAGAAGAAAACAGTAGCTGAATTACAAAACAATAGAAGTGCTCAAAAGTAGACTGTAGTAGACAGAAGAAATAATTATTCAAGTTGGACACAGAACATCTTAAATTATCAAACAGAGCAGAAGAAAAGAAAAAATAATCAAGACGGCTTCAGGCATTCATGGGGCACCATCAAATATAGTCATTAGAGTCTTTTAAAAAATATGTTATTAATTTATCACAATTGTTAGCCCATCCCTTGTATCTTCCCATTCCTCCCTCCCTCCTACTTTCCCCCTACTCCCCTCCCCTATGTCTGTGACTGAGGCGGACTTCCTCCCCCTGTATATATTCATAGGGTATCAAGTCTCTTCTTAGTAGCCTGCTACCCTTCCTCTGAGTGCCACCAGGCCTACCCATCAAGGAGACATGGTCAAAAATGGGGCACCAGGGTTCGTGTGAAAGTCAGTCCCCACTTTCCACTCAACGGTGGAGAATGGCCTATCTATCAGCTAGATCTGGGTAGGGGTTCAAAGTTTACTGCATGTATTGTCCTTGGTTGGTGTCATAGTTTGAGCAGGACCCCTAGGCCCAGATCTGCCTATCATAATGTTCTTCTTGTAGGTTTCTAGGATCCTCTGGATCATTCTATTTCCTCATTCTCCCATGCTTCTGTCACCTAAAGTCTCAATAGGATGTCCTCCCTCTGTCCCACTTTCATGGTAAGTGAAGAGTTTCATGAGACATGCCCCTTGGGCTAGTTTCCAGATATAAGTGAGTATATACCATTTGACTCTTTCTGCTTCTAGGTTAACTCACTCATTATGATCATTTCTAGTTTAATCCATTTGTCCACAAATTTCGGGAATTCCTTGTTTTTAATAGCTGAGTAGTATTCTATAGTGTAAATGTACTACAGTTTCTTTATCCATTCTTCTACTGAGGGACACTTAGGCTGTTTCCATGTTCTGGCTATAATGAATAAGGCTGCTATGAACATGGTTGAGCATATGTCCCTGTTGTGTGGTGGAATATTTTCTGGGTATATTCTGAGGAGTGGAATAGCTGGATTTTGAGGAAGCCCTACTCCCATTTTTCTGAGAAAGTGACAGATGGATTTCCAAAGAGTCTGTACTAGTTTGCATTCCCACCAGTAATGAAGGAGTGTTCCTCTTTCTCCACATCCTCGCCAGGATGTGGTATCGCTTGAATTTTTTATTTTAGCCATTCTGATGGGTATAAGATGGAATCTGTGTCATTTTGATTTGCATTTCTCTGATGATTAACGATGTTGAGCATTTCTTTAAGTGTTTCTCAGCCATTTGATATTCCTCTGTTGAGAATTCTCTCATTAGTTCTGAAACCCATTTCTTAATAAGTCATTAGAGTCTTGAAGAAGAGAAAAATGACCAAACTCTTTATTCAGAGAACTGATGGCTGGGAAATCTCCATATCTAAAAAAGGTCCAGAAAATCCAAATGATCTCAAATAAGATGAACCACAACCTCCAAAGTACACATTGATAACTGAATGTAAACAGAGGTGGGTCTGGTGGCAAAAACCAAAAATAACCTTTAGGTAAAAAACATCTGAGAGAAACAAAGGGGACATTACAGAGAAACAAAAGGATTAACCCATCATTAAGATATAAATAACAGCTGTAAATATAATACATGCTGCAACATGAGAGAACCCAATCAGGCAGAACAATGATGTCATAGAAAGAATAAATAGATGATCATACGACAATAGCAGGAGATGTCAGTTTTCCCATTGATCAGTAGACAGAGTAACTAGACAGAAGATGTACAAAACAACAGACTTGAACAACACTCATAAATCTTCAACCTAGAATATACATGTTTCTAAAATGCGTCAAGAACATCCTCCAGGAGAGACCACATGTAAAGAACGTGTCTTAACAAAACTAAAAAGATCGAAATTCTACAAAGCCTCTTTATCAGAAAGAAATCAAATATAATACCGTATCTGAAAGAAACTTAGAAGGCACAAACAAGAAGAAATTAAAACACACACAAACCTACAACACACACACACACACACACACTTGGATAAACAATGTGTCAAAGAAGAAATCAAAGTGGAAATCAGAGAGTTTCTTGAGACAAATGTAAATGAGAACACACCTCACAAGGCATTATGGGATGCAGAAAGAAGTTCTGTTTGAGCATCCTTAATCTGAAAACCCAAAGCTAAAGTGCTCAAAAATCTCAAACTTACTGGGTGACAGCATGATAGTACAAGCAAAAAGCTCCACACCTGACTTTATGTGACAGGTCACAGTAAAACACAGCTACACTAAAAATACTGTATGAAATTATGCACAGCTTTTGTGTACATAAAACATAAATGAATTCTGTGTTTAGACTTGGGTCCCATTCCCAAGCTAACTTATTATATATTCAAAACTATGAGTTATTTGAAAATCCTAAACACTTCTCATTCCAAGCATAAGGTATACTCGATCTGTAATACATAATTTTTTTTTTAAAAAAAGGATGTGTGTAAAAAAAAACCCATAACTTTACACTTCAAAGAATGAGAAAAACCCACACTGGAGGTTATTATAATGACGGAATCATCAGACTAAAAATAAACAAAATACAAAATTGAAAAATAATAGGAAGAGTCAATAAAACAAAATTTGGACAAACAATAAAGAGCAATCGAGCCGTTAGCTGACTGACTGACAACAGAGAGGCAGCTGGAAACAAGGTCAGCAGTGGGAGGTCAATGCGATTGACAAGAGGCATGCGAAGGGAAGAGCTGAGCGTTGGACAAACTGGTTGGCCTGGAAGAGCTCAGCACACTCCTAGAAACATGCAACCTACTAAGAATCAAGGATGAGGACGTGGAAAATCAGAACAGATTGATAATGAGTATGGAGATTAAATCAGTAGTCAGAAATTTCCCAACAAAGAAAAGCCTGGGACCAGATGGTTTTATTGGCAAGTTCTACCAAACGCCTGAAGAAAAATCCCTGCCAATCTTTCTTCAACGGCTCCAAAAGACGGGAAAAAAAGAGAACACTCTCAAGCTCATTTTTATTAAGCCAGAATTACTCTGATGCAAAATCCAGACCATGACATTCTAAGAAAAGTACGAGATAGTTCTCTGATTAATGTGAACACAAAAATCCTCAACAAATAACAAACTAAATCCCATAACACATTAAAAAATCATACATCATGAGCAAACGTATTTATTTCCGGGATTCAAGGATGGCTAAAGATATTTAAATCAATAAATATTTTATAGCACATTAAAAAAATGGACTTCTAAAATTGCATGATCATTTCAGTGGGTACATAAAAAGCTTTTGATAAAATTCAGCATCCTTTTACAATATTAAAAAGTTGCAACAAGTGATGTCTGTGGGGAGTAATAAAGCACAATCAAGGCCAGGTACCAGAAGCTCACATCTGACATCACAAGGTACCAGGTACCAGGTACCGGAAGCTCACACCCAATATCACAAGGTGGAAAGCTGAGGGCTTCTTTGCCATTCTCCCATGAAAAGCCTACAAGTAGAACATTATGATAGGCAGATTTGGGCTCAGGGGTCCCGCTCAAACTAAGGCACCAGCCAAGGACAATACAGGTGGTAAACCTTAAACCCCTACCCAGATCTAGCCAATGGACAGAACACTCTCCACAGTAGAGTGGAGAGTGGGATATGACTTTCTCACATACTCTGGTGCCTCACCTTTGACCATGTCCCCTGGACGGGGAGACCTGGTGGCACTCAGAGGAAGGACAGCAGGTTACCAAGAAGAGACTTGATACCCTATGAACATATACAGGGGGAGGTAATCCCCCTCAGGAACAGTCATAGGGGAGGGGAATAAGGGGAAAATGGGAGGGAGGGAAGAATGGGAGGATACAAGGGATGGGATAACCATTGAGATATAACAAGAATAAATTAATAAAGGAGAAAAAAAAGAAAGCTGAGGGCTTCTCATCTATGGCTGAAGACTGGACAAGAAAATCAGCTCCCTTCACACTCACTCAACAAAAATCCTGGGAGTCTCAGCCTGACCAAGTGGGCAGAAAAATAAATGTCACAGGCATGAGGACAAGTGGTAGAGTCACTGCTGGACAGAGTTCCAGAAACGTCCACTGTCCAGCATGATCTCTAGACATCCAGAACAGCTGTTAAGCTTTGCTTGACCAAGTTCCAAAGATATTCAGGTAATCACCACCGCCCTTAAATATTGTGTACAGTCCAGGTGTAATTTTGTCTAAAAAATTTCCTTGAAATCTGTTTTTTCTTCTAAAACTGTCTTTCTATTTTTCACTTTGACTATGAGCCCTAATGAAATTCACACAGGGAAAACTTTTTTCCCCACAGAGAATGTTGAAAGAAGGTATTGGGCCAAAGACTCAAGACAATGATGGAGTTTTGATTATGAGCACCAAAGCAGAAACTTCATGAAAGAAAGTTAGGACCTTGACATAACACTACCCGACTAGATACTGTTAGGTGGAGAAAAGTTTATTTAGAATCTGCTTTGACTATCTGGCACTTTCTCAGGAAAATGGGAATAGGGCTTCCTCAAGACCCAGCTATCCCACTCCTTGGAATATACCCAGAAAATGCCCTACCACACAACAGGGACATATGCTCAACCATATTCATAGCTGCTTTATACATAATAGCCAGAACATGGAAACAGCCTAAGTGTCCCTCAGTAGAAGAATGGACTAAGAAACTGTGGTACATTTACACTATGGAATACTACTCAGCTATTAAAAACAAGGAATTCCCGAAATTTGCGGACAAATGGATTGATCTAGAAATGATCATAATGAGTGAGTTCACCCAGAAGCAAATAGAGACAAATGGTACATACTCACTTATATCAAGACACTAGTCCAAGGGATACGTCCCATGAAAAACCTTACTTACCAGGAAAGTGGGTCAGAGGAGAGGACATCCTATTGAGACTTTAGGTGAGAGTAGCATGGAAGAATGGGGAAATAGTAGGATCCATAGGGTCCTGGAAACCTACAAGAAGAACTTTATGAAAGGCAGATCTGGGTCCTGGGGTCCTCCTCAAACTAAGGCAGCAGCCAAGGAGAATATAGACAGTAAACTTTGAACCCCTACCAAGACCTAACCGACGAACAGGATATTCTCCACCAGTGGGTGGAGAGTGAGATCTCTGACTCTCACTCGAACTCTGGTGCCCCTTTTCTGACCAGGTCCCCTGGATGAGGAGGCCTGGCGGCACTCAGAGGAAGGATAGCAAGTTACCAAGAAGAGACTCGATAATCTTAGAGCATATATAGGGGGAGGAGGTCTCCTTCAATCACAGACATAGGGGAGGGGAGAAGGGGGGAAGTGGGAGGGAGGGAGGAATAGGAGGAAACAAGGGAAGGGCTAACAATTGAGATGTAATATGAATAAATTAATAAAAAATAACAAAAATAAAAAATAAAATGAGATGTAATATGAATTATTTTATTTTTCAATAAAAATGTGTTTAAAAAAAAAGAATCTGCTTTGAGAGCAATAGAAGGTGAGCTTGGATTATCATGCTTTACAGGACGCCTTGGCAGTTAGTCTAGGCTTAGATAGCACACCTGTTGTTTTAGGACTGGCAGTAAGTCAAGTTTTTTTTCTTTATTAGAGAACATTCAGCTCAAGCTATGTTGATATGACAATCATGTAAATGCAGTGGCTTTAGCCCAGGGAAATTTATGATTAAACTTTCTCGAGTATTGTTTAAGAAATAACAATCAGGTTGTGCTTGGATCCATTACTTGGAGATTAATTGATTTTTACTATTTGCGTTATTGTAGATTATATAGAACTTTGTATTTCCTTGTTAGACTATTCTCTTGCTTTGTTGATTTTTGAATGCCCTATGATTATAAAAGATGAGAAAAATCATGGTGTAATCTGTAATGAAAAAAAATTGAACTTCACTTTAAGTACTGGGGTTGGCCCAAGGAGTAACAGACAGAGACAGACAGACAGTAAACATGTGAGAGAGACAGAAAAATAAAGTCCTCATGGCCTTTAAGAGCTTCTGTTTGTACTGCATATGCCTTGGTCTAGTATTTTCTGTTTCTCCTTCGTTCTTCAGCCTCTTCTCAACAGCTGGCTCCTACAGCCAATTTCCAACCCCCCCCCCAGCAGTTGGTTTCCCTTAACCAGCTGTTCACCACCTGATCAGTTCTCCCTACCAAGACTTTCTCTTCTCTCCTCTTCACTGTCCCCAGAACTGGTCTGCAGGAAATAAATATGAGGTCTACAAAGCAGATAAGACCGAGGTGAGTTTGTCTCTGTTTAGTGACACAAGATCCTGTGTACAAATAGTCTTTAAAGCTTCACCAAAATTTAAAAAAAACTATTTACATTGATAAGCTAATTCAGCAAAGTTGTAGGATAGATGAAATACATTCAAAATTTTCTGTATACTGTGTCTATACTATGTGCAATGTACTTCTTCCATATACTAACAGAAATTATGTGAAAAAGAAATTAAGAAAAGATTCCCCTAACAATATTATTAAAATAAGACTATTTTTTTAGAGGCAAACATAATCAGTGCAATGAAAGAGTTTGCATTATAAAAATTATAAAACAATGGTAAAGGAAACTGATGATGACACGAACAAAGGGAAAGACATCCAACATCCACGAATAGCAGCTGTTATTCCCATGTCTCCACTAATCAGTGAGTTACATATTTAGTGAAATCCCTACCATGATGCCACCTTTCTCATAAATTAATTAATCCTCAAATTCATATTGAACAACAAAAACCTTCAAATATACAAAGCATTCTTGATTTTAAAAACAAACCAAAACTAAAAAAGCCGAAAGGGCCATCAGTGGATGAATTATGATCCCCCTAATAGGCTCAGATGTTAAAGGCTTGGTTGCTTGGTGGAAATTATTGGATTAAAAATGTTTTAACCTATCCAAGCATGGTGGCTCATGCCTGTCATCCCAGCATTCTGGGAGGGAGAGGCAGGTGGATCACTGTGAGTTCAAGGCCAGCCTAGTCTACTAAGCAAGTCCAGAGAAACCCTGTCTCAAACACCCCTGCCCCAAAAGTTGTACCCTTACCAGATTAGACTGTGGCTAGATTTACAAACTGTAGCATTGTTGGGGGAGCAGGCCTAAGTAGAAGATGTAGACCCTAGAAAAGTGTATCTTGCACCTACCATCTCTGACCTATTCCCCAGAGACCAGGTTAAACTACTTGGCTCTCTGTTGCTCTTCTCCCGCACCGGAAGGCCAGAGATGGAATCAGCTGGTCAGAAACCCCTGAAGCCATGGGCTGAGTTAAATCTTTCTTCCTTTCTTTATTTCTTTTGTATACATTGTCAGAAGCCAAAGACTAAGTGAAACAGATAGGTTTTTAATATGATGCATGTATTTATCTCAGCATGCTATTTTATCATGCCTTTCAAAAGACTTGGAAAATTCTGGTATTTGTGACAGGTGAGTCCAGAGGATATTACTCTAAAGTAAGGAAATCGCAGAGCTCCGAAAGCTACATGGCGTCACTGAGATGTGGGATCTAAAAATATGTTAAAGTGTGTATCAGAGGTACAAAGTTCTACATTCTGATGATCTCCTTCCCAGTATAATCACTAATAATAAATAGTGAGATCTTCTAGCCACAAAATGGCAAATATTTGAGATTACACATATAGTAATAGTTTAATTATTCCATATATATATATATATGATTGATAGATATAAGCTATATCATCGCATTGTATCTCATAAGCATTAGCAATTATTTGTCAATTTAAAATAATATTAAACTAAAACTTATTAAGTATGCATGACCTCATGGCCAGGCTACCTCCATTACATCAAAGAGTTAATAGTCCTGAGCATCAAATTCACTCCTTTGTGAGAACCATTTAGAACTGTAGTAAGGCTGTGGTAAATGCTCCCAGGAGGTCCCTATTGTTTCTGTTATCCTTAGCTATGTTAGCAAAAGCCCACACTAATGACACGCGGCAGCACCCACGCAGTTGTGATCCCAGGTCTGTGAGTCTATACGTGCGGAGGTGAATGATGGAACACCACGCCTGGAAAAGCTTGGAGTTCGGTACCTTGGCTAGAGTTGTGTTGCTGGGATCATCTAAAGGCTCCTTTACTCACAGTTCAGGTGATGGCTGCCAGTTGCTGGCTAGGAGCTCTGCAGAAGATGCTGGCCAAATACCTCTACAATGTCTCTCCATATGGCTGCTTGGCTTTCTTTCCATGTGGTGGCTGGCTTCCATTACATATGAAGTAAAACAAGCTTCTTTCTTTCTTTCTTTCTTTCTTTCTCTTTTTCTTTTTTAAATTTTTTATTATTAATTTATTCATATTACATCTCAATTGTTAGCCCTTCCCTTGTTTCCTCCTATTCCTCCCTCCCACTTCCCCCTTTCTCCCCTCCCCTATGTCTGTGATTGAGGGAGACCTCCTCCTCCTATATATGCTCTTAGAATATCGAGTCTCTTCTTGGTAACTTGCTATCCTTCCTCTGAGTGCCGCCAGGCCTCCCCATCCAGGGGACGTGGTCAGAAAAGGGGCACCAGAGTTCGTGTGAGAGTCAGATCTCATTCTCCACTCACCGGTGGAGAATATCCTGTTCGTTGGCTAGGTCTTGGTAGGAGTTCGAAGTTTACTGCCTATTTCTCCTTGGCTGCTGCCTTAGTTTGAGGAGGACCCCAGGACCCAGATCCACCTGTCATAAAGTTCTTGTAGGTTTCCAGGACCCTGTGGATCCTACTATTTCCCCACTCTTCCATGCTACTCTCACCTAAAGTCTCAATAAGATGTCCTCTCCTCTGACCCACTTTCCTGGTTTTTCATGGGACGTATCCCTTGGACTAGTGTCTTGATATAAGTGAGTATATACCGTTTGTCTCTTTTTGCTTCTGCGTGAACTCACTCCTTTCTTTCTTTCTTTCTTTCTTTCTTTCTTTCTTTCTTTCTTTCTTTCTTCTTTCTCTCTTTCTCTTGTTCTTTTGTTCTTTTTTTCTTTTTCTTCTTTTTTGTTTCAGAATAAAAGAGGGGTTTGAAACCATCACTTGGCATTAGTTTTTATTTCGTTTTCATAATTTCACACATGAGCATCTCTTTTCCTATTTGTATTGCTTTAATGTCCTGCTCTTGCCTTACTGTTTTAGTTACTGCCTGAAGCACTTTGACAGACGGAGTGCGGATGGTGGACAGGGCTGTCTCATGCCTGATTTTAATGAGATAACTTCAAATTTTCTCCATTTAGGATGATGTTGCCTGTGGGTTTCTCATAGAAAGCCTTTATTGTGTTGAGGAATGATCCTTCCAGTGCTACACACTTCGGGACTTTTATTTTGAAGGCGTGTTGAATTTTGTCAAAGGCCTTTTCTGCATCTGTTGAGATGACTGTGTTTAAAAGTCAGATTCTAGTCAAGGATCATGACACAAAAGATGAAAACTACAGACAGCAGACAGCGGATGCAGACATCAGAACAAACCTCATATTCAGAATCATGGACAAAGGAAAGAAGGGATTGGCCATGTGTACTCTCAGAAGAGAAAAGGGCCTTTACGCCCAGCTCATGAGAGGGTCTTTATTCCCAGTACCTGCTGCTTGGCGTTAAAGCACCCACCTGGATGCTGGATGAGAAAGGAGACATGTTGAAGGTGAGAGGCCCCTGGCTGCTATAATTCTACTTTGTTGACTTACTCATATTTCCATAGCTTTATTATTTCCATCATCAATCTAAAATAGATTTCAATTTCTCTATATGCCTTTTAATCCATAGGCTACAACCATATGGAGCTCTCAGATGAGTTCTATTATGAGTCTATTATGGCCCTGAAATTTAATCTCCTCTTGGCCTCAGTATGGCATCGTTTGTTACAAAAGACCATAAATTAAGTTTTAAAATGTTTGTATAAGAGTTACAAATTCACCTTGTGACATTGTCATTGTCATCGTCATCATCGTCATCATCACACCACCATCATAGTCATCATCGTTGTTGTCATCATCATCATCATCATCGTCATTATCATCATCACCATCAAGGTGATCATCGTCATCGTTGTCATCATTGGCGTCATCATCATGTGTATCCCTGAGTATACGCAAAGTATGCAGGTTTCTTCTTCTATTACTTTCTGTCTGGTTCCCTTAAGACAGATTCTATGACTACATAAGAAGCTCATATCTTTCCTAAGCTGGGTAGCTATTAAGCTCCTAGGATCCAACTGTCTCCATTTCCTCAGCGGGGGACTTACGGGCATGCACAGTCATGCCCAGCATTTTTAACGTTGGTGCTTGGGATTCAAACTCTGGGTCTTTGTGTTTGCATAGAAACATTCTTACCTATGGAGCCATCACCCCCACCATGATTTATACATTCGCTTTACAGCACTATCCACTGAAAGTGGTATTACCAGCTTCCAAAGTTTGTTATTTTGGGGCGATTTTCACACTGTAGCTATATGGGCATGGATAATGATATGTAAATGCATATACATATATAATAGAATGACAAATAAATAGACTATGAATTATCATTCAAACACCACCCTTATAAATTAGACAGAAGAGAGAGAGAGAGAAAAGAAAATTGGCAAAGGGTGAAGTATGCATACTGAGCACCACCAATAATCAATTTTGTCACAGGGATTTTTGTCTCAGTGACTATGTAAAGAACAACAGAAAGCAAGTAGGTTTGCACAAGCTGTGATCATTGCAAACATTCATATGGGCTTCACTCAGGTTGTTCAGTTTCTCCAAAAACTGTTAAGCTCCCCATCAAGTAAACAGGCAAAGTGTGACATCTCGACAAGGGAGCAGGTGTCTGAGTTCCTTTGCATCAAGCTTTCGGGTGTTTCAGAAAGAATTCCATTAAAGAAAGCGTCTTATTGAGCACATAACTCTGTCAGTGTGACAGAAAATTCTAAAAATAATTTTAGCACCACGTTCTTAAACAGCCAGCTTTAATGGTTTCATAACCTCTGTCACACAGTCAAAAACCAGCTTTATTAAAATGTATTTAAGTTGTCAGGAATTCTCTGAGTTCCTATTATTAGCAAGAGGCTGCACTAGGCCACACAGAGGCTACAGTTCTTAAGGAAGAAATTGTCCTTCCTCTAGGGAAGGCAGAAAATGAGGATATGCATATGCACCAACAGCTCCAGTGACTCAAGGCAGAAGCTGTGGGCACTAATAACCAACCTCTATAGAAGTCTATAGAAGTAAGAAGGAACTGGGTGTGTGGAAAGTCTCAAAAAGGGAGATAGTATAATGTAAGCTGGGCTAAGAAAGTGTAAATGTCACCAGATGAAGAGAGGTCACAGGTCATCACAAGTCCAACAACTGGCAGAAACCTAAGACAACAAAATAATCCAACGTGTTCTTAGAGCAGCACAGATAGACTCCATGGCAGGAAGTATCGAGGAAAAAAAATAGAATTTCTAGGAAGTTGTAGTACAGCCAGAATTCCTAGAGATTGAAATGTTTTGGAGGGATCTAACCTACTTCGCGGTTACAGCACAAGAGCAGGGAGAGTTTTGGAGTTAAAGTGGCTGCATCCAAGGAAGCAAGTGGAGGTGAGAAGGGTTCTGACAACAAACAGCACAACTGAAAGTTGCAGGGATGAAGTGGCTGATGAGAGTACAGACCATGAAGAGTCTCCAAAGATCTTCTGCCACGAATGTCAACACACGAAGACATGGCAGGTCAAGAGCCCAGCAAACAGCTTTAACTGAAAAGTACAGGACATGGACTTTGGCAAGATAGGCACACAGAGCTCTGCGCATGCTCGTCTGAAGTGGGGGAAGGCTAAGACACATCAGGTACGTTACCCATTGGTTGTATTTGGCCAAGCCAGCCTTCATGGAAAATTATCGTGTTTTAAAAGGTTACCTGATTGGAGAGCATTTTAGGAAAACCGAGTGAAGGTCAAAATGCCATGTGCAAATCTTGCCTGACAGCAACTGACAGTACAATTCCGAGTATCTCCTTCGATGTGATAAGCCTTGTTTAACTATTTGTCATTTGTCAATACCTACCTTTGAGTATTATGTGGATTAGAGGAGACACTGAAATGTCTGGGGAAAAGAACAGTACCATTGGTATTCTAGCTTTGAAAAGCAATCATTTTAATGTGATTCCAAAATGGGGCGAGGGGGCTTTTTTCCTGTCTCATCTTTTCAATGCCAGAGATAGAGCTCGTTGTTTGGAGAATTCAAGATATGCACCTTACTTATGAGCCACACCCCAGTGTAGTATTCTGGGTTTTAAAAATCCCTTTCTTTCTAATGTTTTGTATTGGAGCAGCTTAAAATTGCACACACTGCTCTATCCTTGGACACATGTAGCTTTGTAAGATTTTGATGTTAGTCACAGGATCACGCTCTATCACTGAAAGTCTCTCTGTTCTGGCTCAGATCCAGATGCTACCCCCACAGGCTTGTACATTAGATCCTATTCTCCAGGTGGTGGGACTATTTTTAGAGGCGCTTGGATCTTCAGGAGGTAAGGCTTAGCTGGCAGAAGTAGACTGACAGCAGCAAATTCTGAGGAAAACCTCAGCCCACTTCTAATGCCAGCTCTTCTCAGATTTCTACACTGTTGCTCTTGCATGTTGTCACGAAACACCATGGACTGCAAACCTCTAGAATCATGCACCAAAATATACCCTTCTTCCCACAAGTTACTTCTATCGGGCATGCTGTTCAAGAAACACAAGAAAAACAAATACAGTCTCTTCTGTTCATAGTTGGCAAGAGAGCAAAACCAGAGCACTCTTTAATGTCTATTCAGCTTGCCGTTTCACTCGCCTTTTACTTGTAGTGGCTAAATGTGAAATGTTCCTGATAGGCTTACCTGTATGGACATTTATTTCCTGGGTGGTGGTTCAGTAGGGAAGGCTGTGAAACTTATAGGAGGAGAAGCCCCACTTGAGTATGTCACTGGGAGCAGCTTATAGACGGGCCTCACTTCCTGTTATTTTTCTGCTACCTGGCTGTGGGTGGATGCTACGTGAGCAGTCAGCTTCCAATGTCTGTTTTCATGCCCTCCTCACTGTCATGTACCCCACATGTCATGTCACCCCCACCCGGGAAACTACATCAAACAAGCCCTTTCTCCCTTAAGTTGCCTTTGGCAGTGTTTTGTCATAGCAACACAAAAGTGCTAAGACAGAGCATCTGTGGTAAAGTTGGAACTTTTCAGCTGTGCTTCCTGAGATCTTAAGGGGAGAGAGGCCAGAGCAACTTGGCAGACAGGTTCCTTTTGAGCAAGGTTATAACTAGGGTCTGATCACCGTGATGTGGGCCCCATGGAAGTGTTCAAAACAGAGTAAACTTCACCCTAGTCAGGATGGGTAGGACACACTGCGTACCTGGAAATTAAGAAAGAGGTTAATCTACTTCTTAGAAGGGGAGAGGCGGTTGGAGGGAATTGAGCTGACCTTGTCAAGTCTGAAGCAAGAAGCAAGACAAAGAAGGCAGCAGTTTGAACAGATCTGAATTGTTCCTGTTTCCTCCTAAGGATAAACCTAGAAGTCTCAGACAGTGGAGATGACTAGACCTGTCTCTGTGCGTGGCTGCTGCTAGGATCTTGCTAATGACCGTTAGCTAGCTGCTCAGTTGGATGGAAGGCAGGCATTCTTCAAATGCTACACCCAAGCTTCCACCCCAGCTTGTGTAACCCAGAAGAAAAGACCTGAGAACCATTACAAACAAAATAAGAAAATTCACACATGGCTCCAGTTTCAAGGACAGCTGTAAATACGAGTCATAGCAACGCTCTGTCACCTAAGAGGTAGCAGAGCATGGAGGTTAAGGGTGAAGGTTCTGTAACTAGCTGATCAGGGGTCAAATACTGTTCTATCACTTGGTATCCACACATATTGGTGCCTTGGTTTCTCTGAGTGTAAAAGGGAAGTGATGATAATTCTTCTAACAGGGATTTTGTGATAAACAAGAGCATGAAGACTTAAAGGGTGTGGTCAATGGTATCTAGAACTGAAGCAGGACTTTTTTTTTAAGCATATGCACTAGTAAACTTTTGATTTGAAAAGCACAACCATGCCCTACTACACAAAACATTAACAAGAGAGTCAAGAAAGCATCTGACATCTTTATCTCTAGAAATATCTGGGGAGCGATGAGAAAAGAGATGGAAGATAATGGGGTGTTTTTCTTGTGGAAACTTCTAAATAGCCTTGTCACCTTTCCTGGGCCTTTGTGAATGATGCCTAGTGTCCACATATATGTTAAGAAGGTTAAGAACGCAAAGAGCAGATGTCACGTCAAGGCTCTTTACCATATAGTGTAGGCAGGAGCAGCACCATGGGCATTGGTGCATGCGCAGTAGGAAAGGAAGCCAAACAAGTGAGCCTGGTCCTAGCTCACTCACTTCTGGTAAGCATGGTAAGCATCAGACTTGAGAGCAAAACTTGTCTTCCTAGACAGGATGGTTTGGCATGAGGTTTGTCTTCCAGGTGAAACACTGAGGAATATTATAAAGAAACAGCAGGAAAAAGAAAGGCATTCTGTGGGGTTTTGTTTTGTTTGTTTGTTGCACTAAAGCACATGGAAACACTGAGCTGCTGGCTTTAGCTGTGGCCTGTGTGGAGGAATGAAGGGCATGCTCACCTGGTCCAGTCGTAAGTAATTCATTTTTCCAAAGGATGTTTTCCAATGTCTCTGCTGCCCTCCTCCTAACAGGGCCTGTCTGCAGAACTGCATAGCTCCTTGAGGTTTGCTGTGCAAAGCAGATAAATTCCATTCTGTGCCAATGTGAAAACAGCACATGGACACAGCCATTCTTCCACCTTCAGCAGTCTAGATGAGTGACCGGAGCAAATGAGTACATCTATAAAGAGAGGAAAACAGCAACAGCCATCCATGATGGCCAGGATTTTAGAAAAAAATATAATTTCTATTATCATTTTATTTATTATTCTGTAAATAGACAAATATTTTCATAACCTTCTCAAAGACTCTCTATGCAGGCAGCACTTTTCCCTCCACATCTAAGGGAGCTTTTATCAACTGAAGTCACGTTTTCAAAAACTTTTAGTCTGATGTTCAAACCTTATCCACACCAAGCCTCTCTCCATAGACGTTACCGTGTGCTTGCTCAGGATCTGCAGAGCCTTGTAGAGCTCTGTCAACGGGTCTGTCGGTGAGTCTGTCAATGGTTTGGTCAGGGTCTAAATTCAAACGACAGTGAGGCCAAGAGATGAGTGGGATATCAATCCTACAGTCCCATCACCAAAAGAGAAGCAGAGTAAGAGGAGGGTGGAGAGGAAGGGGAAGGGACGAGTGGGAGGAGAGGAGATGACCTGGGCCAGGAACACAGGTGGGGCCAGTGCAAGTTTTCCTCAGAAGTCAGCAAGGATTCATGGTTCCATAGCAGGGAAAGAAGGACTGGAAGACAGCTCAGTGGAAGTATATGGAGCCAAGTTCAGATCCCCCAGATCCCATGGAAAACCTGAGCATTCACTGGCCTGCAACCCCAGCCTCGGTGACAGAGATAGACAGAGCCCGGGGCTCACTGGCTGCCCAGCCTAACTAAGAGAGGGAACTCTAGACCACCCAAGAAAGACCCTGTTCTACAAATGAGATGAAGAGACACTGGAAAGGTACCTGATGCATTTCTAGCCTCCACATGAACACACACACACACACACACACACACACACACACACACACACACAGGAGGGGCACATTTGTACATGTAGGCATATGTGCTCACTTACATCCACAGACACAATTTTAGAAATGGGAAAAAGAAAGCAAGCAGGCAGCTGATAAGCTATGGACCAAAGTTCATAGTGACCTACTTGGGAGTCCATAGAAACATGAGCCTTCATCTTCAACAACCCAGAGTGCAGTTCATGCTTGAAATTTAAAAATACAGCTTAGACAATAAAGTGTTCTGAGTCTATTTAAAGCACACCATTCAAGTTTCAAGGATTCTGATGGGTATATGCAGAGGTTAGTTCCTCTGAGCTTTGGTCAAGGATAGTTCTTTTCCAAGGGAGTAAGTTGCCTGTTGTTGGAGAGTCTCTGCTAAAGAGAACAATCAAGAAAAACAAATGTTTCTACTATTTATTCAAATAAACTTATCAACACATTTTTAAAAGGACAGTCATTGAGTAGGTTCTTCTATAGCATGAGGAAATGAGCAAAACTGGACTTCATTGACATATTCTCCCAAATTTGGAATACTGCCTTTTCTACAGTTTTTTTTTCATTATGAGATACATAAGTTCTTACTTTCTCACTTGATTTTCAGATGTAATTTCAGAGACAGTGTAGGACTGAACAGAAGATGGCTCACTTGTTTTCATGGGGACCAGTGAGAGGCTCTCTTGATAGCTTAGACCTATGCATAAATACCAAGCTTAGAGCTAAGGATCCAGTCAGCTTGTGGTTAATTAGTAGATAGTGCGTTTCCAGCTCATGTTCTTCTTGAGAATTTAATGTATTAGTTGGAATAATGTTGCTTTTTTTTTCCAGAAGCAATGCTGTAGACACTATTGATGATGTATGCACTTGGAGGGTTCACTTTCCTCCCTAACCTCCTTATAATGGGGTTCCTCCTTTGGCTAGTGGCCCAGTTTCTGGTCATGAACAGAGCCACATCATGAATTCATACAGTATCAATTGCCCAATTCTGTCTTTATCAGCATTATTCTTTGTACAGCTGAGCTGAAGGAATGCTTGCTGGAGTGGAACATGCTATGCAAGAGGCCTGTGTGGATTGAGAGTTCAGCTACACACAAGGAGCTCGTCTTCCATTTACCACTGTGAGACAGCGGGCAAGTTCCTTGCCTCCTGTGTGTCTCATGATCCATTTATCAACACAGAATATTTACCGAGGCCTTCCTGCACTAGGGCTGGGCTAGACAGCCTCAGATGAAAGGTTGGCAAACAGATCAAAGAATCTGTGGATAGACTCGATAAAAATTCATGTAGAAAAAGGACAGAGTTCCATGGGCTCTATTTCTAAGAAACTGAAAAAGGAGAGAGAGAGAAAAAAAAAAAACAGAGGAAACTCACCCTGACACAACAAATGTTTAACAAACACTTCTTAGAGCCAGTGACATAGGGACCACCAAGGGTGATTGAGAAGGTGGAAAGATATACAAGGGTAAATAATACAGGGCTCTGCCCTCTCCTATGGGCTGGAGAAGGAGTCATAGAAACAAAGAAACGTACACTGAAACTATTGCTGCTGTACTGTTATGACTTATTCATTCTAACAGGGTAATGCAAATGTAGCAGTTGGGCCAAGCTGTGAAGGAGCCTGAAAGATGTACCAAAGAGGACATGAAATATGGAAGTCACATATACCTTCCCAGGACAGTCTCAGCTCTATTCTGAAAGATGAAGACAGCTCTCCTTTTTTTTTCTTTTTCTTTTTCTGTGCTATACTATGCGGTGTCTACTAGGGATTGTATGTGAGAACACAGACTCTATCCCCCTCCTCAATGACCTCATCACCTAGTGGTGAATATAACATTAGCAAATACATGCAAGTACACAGCAGAAAGATGTGTGCATTTTTCTTCCCTTATCATGTGTCAGTTTCTCTCCCTGAATCTTTATAGTCTAGGAGAAGAGAGAAAATAACGGCTCCCTAGGGAAGAAGAGTAGTGAAATATAGGGCGATGTGCTCTCCAGGAGGCCAGCGTAAACCCACCTTTCCAGTCTCAGTTTATTGCAGTGAGCAGAAGGCTAGCAATGTGAAATGCTTGGCATGCATTCCCTGCCTTTGCCTTCTCAGAGGAGCACAGAAATGACATATAAGAGAGAATGAAAGAACAATCCAGGGAGTATATCTTGGAGGGTATTAGCAACCTTAAGAGACGATGACAAGCTTTGCTGGGAATAATTCTAGAATTTTCAGTGTGGTCATTAAGAGTAAAGACAGTGACATTCACCGTGATAAAATTGGTGTCAATTTTTTATTGTGTTTTTGTTTGTTTGTTTGTCTAAAGCCCAGTTAATAAGTACCACGATGCTCTTTTAAAAAAATCTTAGAATAGTTGCTGCGTTAATCAAGATAGGTCAAGTGTTTGCTGTGAACTGAATCTTGTATCTCAGCCCTCCTCCTCTGAAGAGAGGGCGTTGACATACAGTCTCTAGGATCTGGCTTCAGGTAAGCGTGTGGTCCTTGGGTGGGGTTTAGTGCTCTTAGAAGAAGAAGCATCATGTGAGGGTACAGTGAAAAGGTGGCCAAGACCTCACATGCTTTATATCAGGTGATATCTGATATCTTCTCTCCACTTTAGACATTGAGTCAACATCTTTGGATAACCCCAGAGTCCACTGTTCTGGCTAGCTGGACGAGCTGATCGCTCTAGGGTGTTCTGTGTCTGTCTCCACACTGGGTTACAGGCAGGTGAGGTCTTGGGATCCGAACCCTGATCCTCATACTCGCATGGCAATTCCTTGCCATCTGAGCCATCTCCCCAATCCCAGAATCTCACTCTTTCTCTCATTCATCTCCCTACCATAGACAGTCAGACGTATTTCCCCTCCCTCTTTTAGTGACCAAGTGGCCATGTAGACCTTCTTTTTTGAAAGTCAGAATCTTTTTAAAGATGTGTGTGTTATCTATATACTCAGTAATTGCTCTACTTCGGCAAATCGGATTACAAAATAATTATACTCGCCAAATGTGGTTCAAATTGCCTCTTACAGTGTGAAAGCCGACAAGAAGAGGGTGTTAATTTGCTGCACTATTGCTCCGCGCATTTCTGGGGCCATTAAAATAAACGTTACATCACAACAGCACACAGCATCCTGAAACAGGCAGTTCATAGCCCTGAAACTTCCAAACACTATCATCTAGCAATCACATCACAGAAGCTTCATTGTGAGCCTCTCTAATCACAGAGAGCAGGAGGCTTGTGTTGATGGAGTCTGGACTGACAAGCCAAGCCTGTACTGGGAGAATATGGGCTCCTGAGTCCCCATTAGTATGAAGCAATCTAGTCTCTGCTCTCGAAGCAAAATTAAAAATCTAAGGAGAATGTTCCTTTCTCACTTCTTCTGGGTCTATGGTGTTTAGAATTAAATTTCTAGCTCTAATGATGAATGACCCTAATTAGAAATAGAAATTTCACATTAGAATTTCTATTGCTCTCCTTTCTCTTAACATCAATACCTCTTTCCCTAAGAAGCAACGAGACAGAAGCAAACATGATGGAGCCAGAACTTGGTGGGAAGGCCACAAGCCTCACAAGATCCCAAAGTGTGTCAGGTAAAGTGTGTAGAATTTTTCATTTTTAAGTAAGGATCATTGAAGCTCAACTGCACAAAGTAACAGAGCCCACATCACATGCTCTACAGCCTAAGCCAATGTTTTTGCTCCTACTGTATACCTTTATAGTTAAGCAAAGTTGTAGTAAAGGATTCCGTTTTCAATAGTGGATTCAAAACATATTGGAATGACAACGTACATTTCCAGCACTGAATTAACTTCATTGAAAATTGCTACATCTCTCAGGCATACAACAAAACTCATGAGGCATGAGGTGATGCTATGGAAATTCACTCATGAGACTAGGACGCAGGCTGACAGGCAGGCACATCAGTTACCTTTTTCATCACTGTTGTAACACATCTGACAGATGCAAGGTGAGGAAGGAAGGGTTTGTCTTGACTCATAGTTCAGAAGGGCAGAAAACTTCATGGTGGGGAAGGCCTGTCAGAGTTCACAGTAGCACGAGTGCGGCTAGGGTTTCTCACATCTGGGCAGAACAGGAAAGAGAAGAGAATGACGGCACTCTGCTTTTCCTCGTTATGCCGCCTGGAGACCCAGCCCATTGGACACTGCCACCCACATTCAGACTGGCTCTCTCAGACTTTGTTTGACCCCTCAGGAAGCACACTCAGGGGTGAACCCAGAGGTGGCACCCAGTGCGGCCGACAATAAGAGTTAACTACAGTAAGTAGTATGAGAAATATGGAAGCCACAATGGTACATATGTGATATTTTTCCCAAGTCACATGACATGCATTTAAGGATAAGGCTCCATAGAGCAAAGAAGTGCATTATTATTATTATTATTATTATTATTATTATTATTATTATTATTATTATTATTATTATTGCTTATTGTGACCTGTGACGATGGGCTTTTTATTAGGAAGATGTTCTATTGTATTAATCATCTTGAAAGTAACTGAGCAAAGAGATAGCTGCTCTTACAAACTGCCGAGCACATGAAGCTGCCGATGGCTTGCTTTGCTCTGAAATCCACCTGGCAGTGGCTGCCTGTAGAACTTGGGATCCAGAAGAAGGAAATCATCTATTTTCCTGGCCTTGAACTTAGACCCTTAAAGATGAACTGAAAGAAACTTTTAAAAATACACTTCATAGAAATTAGCTAATGATACAACGCCATTGAACCTGTCCACGGAGACAGTTGTAAACCCCCGTGTGGAGATGCCCAGGTCAGCTGTGGGAGCTGTGTCCATGACTCTGTGTTGATGTGAAGCATCTGCACTGGAGCCCAGAGGTCCTCCTGCTCTCATAGATGAGAGCCTTGGCCTTTTAGCTATAGACAACTGTTGTCCTGCGTACATTATTTTATAAGATGTAGACATGAGGGTTGAGCAGGAATCTCGTGGATGGAGAATAGTAACCAGTCAATAGCTGTGGATGTCTGACATGGCCTTCTGAAAAAGAGGAAAGAGCAAAGGTCATAAGAGAGATTCTTCGCCAGCAGCAGTCACCTCCAGGGGACACCTTCTTTGGGTTCCTCCCCTTTCCCCCACTCATACACAAGGCTAGAAAAGAGCTCAGGCTGTCAGCACGTTGTCATCAGCGTCTGAAGCGTCAAGCTTCAGATGCTGATAAAAATAAACTGCTGTGCACAAGCCAGAGTTGTTAGCACATTTAGGAGGCTGAGGAAAGCTTTCCCCTCGTTTGCATATGCCGATGACAACAACCAGAGTAAGCCCTTTGCATGGTGCTCTAGGGTCCTGAGAAACCCAAGGAAGCCTAAGAAAAGAGAGCAAAACTGGAGCTCAGTGACAAGCTCAAGTGCTTCTCTTCAGCTATCTCTTTCCCTTTGTTCAATCCCTCCCCACCCTGCACACAGACACACATGTACACATACACCCACTTTCTATGTCTCTTCTTCCTCATCATTTGATGACAACTGAGCCCAAGGCCTCATATATGCCAGAAAAATGCTCTAACAATGGAGTGATATACTTAGCAATAAATAGATTTTAATAGAATCACAGTATCTATGCACCCAGTATCTAGGCTTTAAAAAAAAAAAGAACATGACCAGCACCCATGTTGCCAACTTCTCAGTTTTAATGGCATAGATTAATTTTGCTAGACAGTGTACTCCCCATAAGTTAATTTTTGTGGTATATGTGTTGCGTGTCTGACTTCTTTCAGGACCAAGCTTATGATCTTCTTCCTTTCAAGTGATCATGGGTTATTTGTTTCCATTGCTGTGTTTATTGTGTGATTATAAAAGTGCATGTGTTCATTAAAATAATGGTGGACATTCAGCCAAATGTATTATTTTTGCCTTTTATACTTGGTGCTTCTGTGACTATTCTCAAACATTTTTGGTAGAAACATGTACTCCTTCTGGCATATGCCTGATGATGACAACACTGTGGGTTCATTGGGGAGGCACAAGGCCTAAGCAGAGGTCATTGGTTTTTCAAAATGACTATGCAGCTTTACATCGGAGAGAACTGAAGTTACTCTACACACACACACACACACACACACACACACACACACACACACTCATTGGTATCTTCTATCTTAGCCATTCCTGTGTCTATGGTCTGGTCAAGTGTTTGCTCATTTTTTTATGGAATTGGCTATTGAATTGGACTCTTTTACTCCTTATTAATTTGTAATAATTCACTTATCATATTTTTTTTTAAAAACTGTGTATGTTGTGTTGTTGGTGTGTAAAAGTGTGGCAGGCGCTTTTGCCTATGTGTGTCTATGTGGAGGGCAGAGGCAGACATCAAGTGTTTTCCTTAATCATTCTCCAGCTTATTTCATTGCTTTGTTTGTATCTATTTATTGTGGGACAGGGCCAAAGAATAACTTGCAAGAGTCAGTTCTCTCCTGCCATGTGAGTCCTGGGGAATCAAACTCAGACCATCAGTCTTAGGTGGCAAGTGACAAGTGCTTTAACCCACTGAGTCACCTCCTCTGCTCCTCTTCATTTAGTTTTTTGAGACAGAGTCTCTCATTGAACTGGGCGTCCATTGATTTTGTAGGCTGGCCTGCCAATGAGCTCCAGAGAATCGCCTATCTCTGTCTTCCCTTGTCTCCAATCCCTACAGCACTGGAAAAACAAATGCTCGCTGCCACTCCTGGCTATTACTTAGAAAATAAAACTCACAGCATTTGGAAACTGGCTGGCCTAAATGATTTGGGGGAAAATGGTTTATACTACCAGACTTTATCATTATAATTGTCAATATGTCAGCAATTATAAAACGGATTTAAATGTTATTATATACCAGTAAAGAAATTTAAGATTACACCAAATCAAAATTTAAGACATAATGCCGTGTGTAAGAAGAATTCAATTCCAGAAGGGTGGAAAATGAATAAAGATCCTACATCTTGGAATTGATGGTAAATGCTACATTTTAGCATCTAATATTCAAAGACATAGGCTTGGGACCCACAGTGCTTTTCACTTATGGTTCCTATGTTAAATGCACGTATATCTTTGTCTGAACTCTGTCTGGATTATGGTGGTGGTGGTGGTGGTGGTGGTGGTGGTGGTGGTGGTGGTGGTGGTGGTGGTGGTGGTGGTGGTGGTGGTGATGGTGATAGTTGTTGTTGCACATTTTCCCGGAGGTCTGACAGTAGGTATACCTGTCACATACTGATACATGACCATGGAGTTTCCCCTTCACATTATCAGGCGCAGAAAGGCCTCAACAGTGGTTGTCAGCCATTGTTGCTGCTGGCCAACTCAGGGGTGTACAATATACACGGAGCCCTGGCAATTGTTTTAAAAAGAGGCTTGATATAACTAGAGCTGTAGGTAGGGTTTTTGGGAAACTGACAGGTTGGATGGGAGCTGGAAAGCATCAACATACATCATGCACTAGAGGGCGCCAAAGTCCGGAACAACTGAGTCTATCCGGGAAGAATTTGTCTTCACCTTGAAGCCTCAAAACAGAGAGGCGCCATCAAAAAGTCTCAAGTCTTACAGCGGAACTGGAATGGGGCCATCAGCGCTTTTGACAATAGAGAGATGATTCCAAAACACGGCACAGGTGAAGATCTTTGCTGATGCTAAAGGTTTTCAACAGCAGAGCTGCTGCGATTTTATTTTAATGACTATACTAACAGCTACCTATTTGTATCCTAGGGATGTTTTGTAATTTTACGCGCAGCTGTGAACATTTTACAGACATAAACATACTAAATCCCTCTAAAGGGTTGTTTGCCTCTTGTCAATAAGAATCTAAGAGGAGATGGGAACTTTAATGATTGTAAAGCTAACATGTGGCAGGGCCAGGCTCAACTCTCAGAGTTCAGGGTCCACTCTGCCTCCATCACAGGTCAACCTCGAATGGAGAGCTCTGTTGGCATGTTTCTTCTCAGAAGGAAACCGTGATCCCCAGGCCCTCACGGTAACCAATGTCACCATTGGTTTAACGTGACTTACTAAAATGTTCCCCAATACTCCCTGAATCTGGCCCCACCCCTTACTTCAACTCCAGATCCGTTTCCTTAAAATCTGTTTGCATGTTTTGTTTCACCTTATTTTGATCATAGTATGGAGTTTTGACTAAATATGCACCCCTCGGCAAATGGCTTCTGTATGCCAGGGTTCCAAAGGCCCAATTGACAAACATGTCTCCTGGAATTCCAATCACTTAGGACTCGTGCCTCTAAGTCATGGTGAAAGTACAGTAGGAAAGGTGGAAAGTGAGGTTCTGTGACTTAGCACTGCATATGAACTAACTGACTTCACAGAATTCCAGCTCTTCTGACATGGAATATTAGAAAAACGACTGGGTTTTTAAAGAAACAAGCAACATAAGACTCTGGAATTGTTTTTGCTAAAACAAACAGCATATTTAAATTTTTCTCCTGTCTTCCTTTATTGTTGGAAAAAAATCCTTAAATATATTTCATTCCTAATGAGGCGTGGGCTATTTTTAACTTGATTCCCTTTCTGGTTCCTACAGCAACCTCCTTTCAGTCTTCACTCCAAAGTTCCCTCATGTTGTGGAGACAGAGAACCTCTACCCTTGATTTCTATGATGATTCATATTGATTAACAACATGACAAGACTGGGAATCGCCTTGTAGACAAACCTTGGGGCATGTGTATGAGGGAGTCTGTAGACTGCATTGAGGAAGGCGTGAAGATCTACTCTAAAAATGGCTGGCATGGTTAAGCAACCTGAGGTTCTAGACTACATAAAAAGAAGAAAGCAGGGTCAACGACAGCAATCATCTCTTTCTGCTTCCTGGCTGTGGACACAACCGTGACCAGGCACCCTCAGTTCCTTCCGCCATGACCCTGTGCCTTGCCACAGTGGACTGTATTTGCAAACTGTGACCCCAAATAAACCCCTTTTTAACTCTCGTCAGGTGTTTTGTAACGACAACAGGGGAAAGTAACTGATAAAATACACTTTCTTTAAAAAGCAACAGGCACATTAGATTATGGTAAATTAAATCACATTTTCAGGGGCCTTTCAAGAAAGCATTCGATTATAAGGAACCTTATGATTATAAAGTGAGGAAGACTTCTTCCTACTTATCGTTAAGTTCTGATCTATGTATAAAAGATTTTCTTTAGATGTTTGGGCCAAGTAGACCACTTGTAGACACCTTAGCTCTCTCTGGAAAAAAACATCCAGCTACTTCTGAGGCAGAAGTATAACACAATGACAAAACATGAGGCATCTTAGAAGTATAGTGGAGTCAATGGTTTGCATTCCAACCCTAGATTCTCTGCTTGCTGGCTGTAAAAATCTGACCAAGTTATTTAAACATCTGACCAAGTGTCTCCATTTCCTTATTTATAGAATAGGAGTAAAATAACATGTACTCCCTGGAACTGAGTAAATTTACATATGTGAAGTATTTTTCATAATACTAAAACTGAACACTGAATAAATTATATATATATATACATATATATGTGCATGTTATTGTAACCCTTTTAGTGACAGCCACAATTTCCAGTCCATTATTTTTCTAGAAAAAAAAAAAAAAAGAGTGGACAGTACCTTGAGGTTGCTGCCCTTAGAAGGTACAAACAGAATCTGAAATAAAAAGGAAGCAGCTTTCCAAGAATGCCTGAGCATAGCCTCACTCCCAGGCATCCTGCTGTGCCTGTGAACTCAGCTGAGGGCTGGGAAAGCAAAGCTGCAGAAAGCTGTTCAGCAGCAAGGCCAGGCTTCTCTTGTCATAAGGCCATTCTGGGAATGCTTGGGAAAGATGTCCTACTGGTTACGCCTGCTGCTTTGACAACCAAGCGACCCCCTCGAGGCTCATTTACCAGATCCAGCAGCCCCACGTGCAACTCTTGTGGCCTAAATTAGTGGCCAGGCCAGTGGTTGTATAAAACTGCTTCCTGGAAACGATACAGGTTTCTAGGAAAAGGCAGTCAGCAATCCTTGGAAAGGTCGAGATCGGACCCTCCTAATGCACCTCATCTTCCTGCTTATGATGCCAGTTTTAGGGAAGAGCTGAGCATAGCAACTCAGGTGTAACTAGAGGCCTTTCATGCTGCTCAAAGAACCAATAACCACATCTCAAGACTGTAATCCAAAAAGGTACATTGCAAACATGGCCTCCAGTAATGGCACTTAGGCCAATTATAATAGCGCCTACCTTACCTTGTAAATGCCAGCACTCGAGCACCGACATTCAGCCAGTTTAAGACCTGGAAGACTGTAGAGAAGTTGTGGCTGTGGAAATGATTGACGTGGGTTTGTAGACCACCACCAAACTGGGAAATCTCCCAAGGAAAACGACAGGAGAACTGTGGGGACCCAGAGGTGTTGAACATTTTCTCATCCTTAGGTTGAGTATCACCCACGGGGGAGACTTGTTTTGCCTTTGAGACTCTCTGAAGGAGAGAAAGATGGCACAAAGGTGGAGAGAGGTGAAGATGGAAGCCTGTGCACCCACCATTGGTGCCAGCAGGCATGCATACGTCTTTTAAAAAACTTTTGGTGGTTTCATGCATTTGTGGAGTGTATGTAGTCATTTCATCCGCCCCATTTCTCCTCACTCTCCGTCTTCCATTGAAAGCCTTCTTCCCAGGAAGTCCTTTTATTTCCAGGTGCACTGTGCTCTACCGCCTGCCAGCGCGGCCTTTCAGGCCTCTCTTCTCCTCCTCTACTGCACTGCCTTTTTCTAACTTTCTGGCCTTTACTATTGCTCATGATAGAATACACTACTCTAAAACTTCATGTTAAGGATCTACATATACCATGTGGCACTTGTATGCGTCTGAGTCACCCCACTCGGTATACTATTTTTCAGGAGCCATCCATTTTCCTGCCAGTTTCACAATTTTATCCTTCCTTACCATGGTATAAAACTCCACTGTGTCTATGTAGCCCATTTTCATTATCCATTCATCTGCAGACGGACACATTGGCTGGTTCCATTTCTTTGCTATTGTGAGTATAGCCACATGAACCCAGAAGTGCAGGTACCAGTTTTGTTGGGTAGAGGATTTATCTGGGCATGTGCTCAGGAACCGTATAGCTGGATCATATGGCAGTTCTATTTTTAGCTGTTTAAGGGACTTCCACATTATTGATTTCCACAGTGGCTGCACCAGTTTATGCTCCCACCAAGAGTGAATATGAGTTTCCCATTTCCCGCACATACTTGCTAGCATTTGTAGTCACATTTTTTTTTCTAATAGCGATTCTTACTTGAGATTAAGCTAATTTTAATTTAATTTAAAAGTAATTTTAACTTGCATTTACCTGATGGCTATATATGTTAAACACTTTAAAAGTACTTATTAGCCATTTGTTTATGAACTCTCTGTTCAGTTCCATCGTCCGCTTTTAATGAAGTTGTTTGTTTTCTAGACATTTATTTTTAAAGTTCTTCATATATTCTAAACACTATTTCTCTGTCAGAAGTACAGGAAGCAAAGGTCTTTTCCTGTTCTACAGGCTGTTTCTTCACTTGCTTTTGTGATACACAAGCTTTTTAATTTCATGATTTCTCACTTGACGATTGTTCTTATTTCCTGAGTGACTGGCATCCTGTTTAGAAAGTTCTAGCCTATGTCAATGTCTTTAAGTGTACTCTCTCCTTCATCTGATAGCAGAATTTTTTTTGGGGGGGGGTTGGTCTAACACTGAGGTCTTTGATCCTTTTGGAATTGATTTTTGTGCTTAGTGAGAGATAAGAATCAAGTTTTATTTTTCCTGCATGCACATATTCAGTTTTCCCAATACCATTTGTCAGAAAGGCTGTCTTCTTTCTAATGTGTATTTTAGGCTCTTTCAAAAATTGGGTGGCTATGGTTTATATGGTCTTATACCTGAATTCTTTATTCTATTGCATTGATCTGTGTCTCTATTTTTGTGCTTGTACTGTGATTTTTTTTCTTACAATGATGTCTCTATAATATAACTTGAAATCAGGTATTGTGATACTTCAGCAGTGTCCTTATTATTCAGGATTGATTTGGCCATCCAAGGTCTTTTGTGCTTCCATATGAATTTTTAAATTTTTACATTTTTTTTTGGTGAAGAATTGAGTTCTCATTTTGATTGAGATTGTATTGAATTTGTAGATTGCTTTTGATAGGGTGGCCGTTTTCACGGCATTAATTCTACCAATCCACAAGCATGTAAGGCCTTTCTACCTTCTAAAGTCCTTCTTTTTACTTCCTTTCTTTCACTTCCTCTCACTCTCTTTCTTTCTTCACTTTACATCCCTCACTCCTCTCCTCCATGCCCCACCCTTGCTCCCTCTTTCCCCTATGCCACTCCAATTCTTCTCAGATAAGAGGAGCCCCCTTCTCCTACTGACTCAGACCAGGACATCAAGTCATATCAGGACTGAGCCCATCTTCTTCCCCTTGTGGCCTGGTAAGGCAGCCCCGCCAGGTGGAAGTGATCAAAAAGCAAGCAACAGAGTCCATGTCAGAGATATCCCCTTCTCCTCTTTCTAGGGGACCCACATGAAGGCCAAGCTACCCATAGGCTACATATGTATAAGGAGCCTAGGTCCAGTCCATGCAGGGTCCTTGGTTGGTGCAACAGTCTCCGTAAGCTCCCCTGGGCCCTAGTTAGTTGGCTCTATTAGTCTTTTGGTAGAGATCCTGCCCCCTCCCAGTCCTTCTATTCTTCCCCCAACTCTTTCACAAGACTCCTTGCACTCAGCCCAGTGTTTGGCTGTGAATCCCAGCATCCTTTTCCATCTTCCGTTTGGTGGAGACTCTCAGGGGACAGCTATGCTAGGCTCCTGTCTGCAAGCACAGCAGAGTATTGTGAATAGGTCAAGGGCCAGCTGTCTCCCAGGGGGTGAGTCTCAGGTTGAGTCAGTCACTGGTTGGACAATTCCCTCCATCTCTGCTCTATCTTTATCCCTGCATATCTTGTAAGCAGGGTACATTTTAAGTGGAAGTTTTTGTGGATGGGTTGGTGTTCCCCTCCCTCCACTAGGAAGTGCTATCTAGTCAAAGGGTGGCCTCTTCAGTCTCCATGACCCCTGCTACTAAAATTCTCAGCTTGAGTCACCCCTCTATCCTTCTAGGCGCCTACCATGTTGTAGGGTCTCCAGCTTGTCACAGGATGCCCGCGCCCATGGCTTCTCCTCTCTCTGCTAGCTCTCTGTTTTCCTGAAACCTCTCCTGACATCTGATCTCCACCCTCATTTCTCTCCATTCTCTATCTCCTTTCCTGTTCTCTCTCTCCAACCACTTCTTCTGTCTATTCTAGTCTCTTCTGAGTGAGACTGAAGCATCCTTCCTTGTGTCCTCCCTGTTACGTATCTTCTTTGGGTCTGTGAATTGTAGTATGGTTGTCCTGTACTATATGGTTAGTAGCTGCTTATAAATTAGTGCACACCATATATGCCTTTCTGGGTCTGGGTTACCTCACTCAGGGCGATCTTTTCTAGTTCCAGCCATTTGTCTGCAATTGTCATGATTTCCTGGTTTTAATACCTGAGTAGTGTTCCACTGCGTGAATGTGCCACCGTTTCTTTATGCACTCTTCAGTTGAGGGACATTAGGGTTGCTTCTAGTTTCTGTCTATTACAAATAAAGCTGCTGTGAACATAGTTGAGCAAATGTCCCTGTATGGTGGAGCATCTTCAGGGTATATGCCCAGGAGTGGTATAGCTGGGTCTTGAGGGAGAGCTATTCCAAATTTTCTGAGAAACCTCTAGATTGATTTCCAAAGTGGTTGTACAAGTTTGTGCAGTCCCACCAGCAGTGGTGGAGTATCCCCCCCTTTCTCCACATCCTCACAAACATGTGCTGTTACTTGAGTTTTTGATCTCAGCCATTCTGACTGCCGTAAGATGGAATCTCAGAGTTGTTTTGATTTGCATTTCTCACATGACTAATTATGACCAACATTTGTTCAAATGCTTCTTGGCCATTCGAAATTCCTCTTGAAAACTCTCTGTTTGACTCTGTACCCCATTTTTAAATTGGATTATTTGGTTTGTTGATGTTTAATTTCTTGAATTCTTTATATATTCTGGATATTAGCCCTTTGTCAGATGTAGGGTTGGCAAAGATCTTTTCCCAATCTGTAGGCTGCAGTTTTGTTTTATTGACAGCATCCTTTGCCAGAAGCTTTTCAGTTTCATGAGGTCCCATTTGTTAATCGTTGATCTCAGAGCTTGAGCTGTTGGTGTTCTGTTCAGGAACTTGTCTAATGTGCCAATGAGTTCAATGTTCTTCCCCAATTTCTCTTCTATTAATTTAGTGTATCTGGATTTATGTTAAGGTCTTTGATCCATGTGGACTTAAGTTTTGTGCAGGGTAATAAATATGGATCTATTTGCGTTCTTCTACGTGCAGACATCCAGTTAGACCAGCACCATTTGTTGAAGAAGTTTTCTTTTTTCCATTGTATAATTTTGGATTCTTTGTCAAAAACCAAGTGTGCATAGGTGTGTGGGTTTATTTCTGGATCTTTGATTTTATTCCGTTCATCAACCTGTCTGCTTTTATGCCAATACCATGTGGGTTTTTTTTTTATTACCATTGCTTTGTAGTTCAACTTGAAGTTCTTGAAATCATGGATGGTGATTCTTCCAGAAGTTCTTTTATTGTACAGGATTGTTTAAGCTATCCTTGTTTTTTTTAATTTTGCCATATAAAGTTAAGAATTGTTTTTTCAAGGTCTGTAAAGAATTGTGTGGGTATTTTGATGGGAATTACAGTGAATTTGTAGGTTGCTTTTGGCAAGATCATCATTTTTACTATATTAATTCTGATCCTTGAGCATGGAACATCTTTCCATCTTCTGATATCTTCTTTAATTTCTTTCTTCAGAGACTTGAAGATCTTGTCATACAGGTCTTTTACTTGCTTCATTAGAGTTACACCAAGATACTTTTTATTATTTGTGGCTATTCTGAAGGGTGTTGTTTCCCTAATTTCCTTTCCAGATGATTTATCATTTGTATAAATGAGGGTTATTGATTTTTTTTTAGTTACTTTTGGATCCATCCACCTTGTTGAAGGTGTTTATCAGCTATAGGAGTTCTCTGGTAGAAATTTTGGGGTCATTCATGTATACTATTATATCATCTGCAAATAGAAATACTTTGACTTTTTCCTTTTCAAATTATAGTCTCTTGATCTCCTTTAGTTTTCTTATTGCTCTAGCTAGGTCATGAAGATCTGTATTGAAGAGATATGGAGAAAGTGGGCAGCCTTATGTTGCTCCTGGTTTTAGTGGAATTGTCTTCATTTAATTTGATACTGCCTATTGGCTTGCGGTATATTACTTTTATTATATTTAGGTATGGGCTTGTACCCCTGATCTCTCTAAGACTTTTATCATGAGGAAGTGTTGGATTTTTTCAAAGGCTTTTTCAGCATCTAAAAAGATGATCATATGGTTTTTTCTTTCAGTTTGTTTATATGGTGGATTACATTGATGGATATTCATAAGTTGAACCATCCCTGCATCCCTGGGATGAAGCCTACTTGATCATGGTGGATGATGTTTTTGATGTGTTTTTGGATTCAGGTTGTGAGTATTTTATTGAGAAATTTTTGCATCAATGTTCATGAGGTATATTTGTCTGAAATTCTCTTTCTTTGTTGAATCTTTGAGTGGTTTAGATATTAAGGTGACTGTACCTTTATAGAATTAGTTTGACAATGCTCGTTTCATTTCTACTTTGTGGAATAGTTTTAACAGTATTGTTATTATCTCTTCTTTGAAATTTTTTTAGAATTCTACACTAAAGCCATCTGACCCTGGGCTTTTTGTTTTTGTTGTTGTTGTTGTTGTTGGAAGGCTTATGATGATTCCTTCTATTTCCTTGGGGGTTATAGGACTATTTATATTATTAATTTGGTCTTGATTTAACTTTGGTAAATGGAATATCAAGAAAAGTGTCAATTTTGTTCACATTTTTCAGTTTTATGGAATATAGACTTTTGAAGTAAGACCTGATGATTCTTTAGATGTCCTTAGCGTCTGTTGTTATGTGTTGGAGGCCTGATGTATTTTGATGCTAATTACTGCTTTCTGTCTCTGTGCCCTACCTATACCTTGCCTAACAGCCTAACCTGTTTGGCTAATAAAAGGCCATCACACTTGTGCAGGGAAAATGGGATAGTTGTGGCTAAGGTTCCAGGGCTTGGAGAGACAGAATCTGGAGAGGAGGAGAGACCGAAGGAGAGGGAGGAAGAAGAAGGCTGCACCATGGGTCAGGTGGAGGAGAAGCACATGGCCATCATGGATGGAGATTTGGCCCAGATGATGATAATTAGCAAGTATTTGGGATTATGAGTGGGAAGTAGCTTGATAGAAATTATCAGAAACAGATGGCATGGGATTGGGGCAGGTATAGGATACCTGCCCCACTATGGTAAGTACTTTATGAGATTAATATCTGTCCTGCCCCAGGTTGACTAAGGCTATTTTAAAATATAACAGGTATCTCTGTCTTGACTGATTGCTGGTAGATTAGAAAATACTACCGTAATAATATTTTAGGCCTAATAATAAACATTATTCAGCCATATTGATTAAAAAAACAGTTATGCCCCCCCCTTTTATTCCTGATTTTGTTAGTTTGGATACTATCTCTCTGCCTCTTAGTTAGTTTGACTAAGGGTTGTCTACCTCGTTAATTTTTCTCAATGAACCAGTTTTTAGTTTTGTTGATTCTTTGTATTGTTATATTTGCTCCTAAGTTATCAGTTTCAGACTTGACTGTGATTATTTCCTGCCATCTACTCCTCTTGGATGTGTTTGCTTATTTTTGTTCTAGAGCATTCAGGCATGCTACTAAGTTACAGATGTGTGATCTCTCCAATTTCTTTATGAAGGTGCTCAGTGCCATGAACTTTCCTCTTAGCACTGATGTCATTGTATCCCGTAAGTATGGGTGTGTTGTGCTTTCATTTTCATTGTATTCAAGAAAGTCTTTAATTTCTTTCTTCATTTCTTCCCTGGCCCACTGGTTATTGAGTAGAGTTGTTCACTTCCCATGAGTTTATTGTTTTTGTTGTTGTTGAAATCCAGCTTTGATCTATGGAGGCCCGATAAGATCCACGGGGTTATTTCAATTTTCTTGTATCTGTTGAAACTTACTTTCTGACCAGGTATATGGTCACTTTTGGAGCAGGTTACATGTGGCGCTGAGAAGAAGGTATATTCTTTTTGGTTGGGTGAAATTTTTCTGTAGATATCTTTAGGTACAATTTATAATGTCAGTTAATTTAACTATTTCCCTTTAGTTTATGTCTCAATGACCTGTCCATTTGTGAAGGTGGAGAGTTGAAGTCTCCAACCATCAGCATATGCAGTTCAGTGTGTGATTTAAGCTTTACTAATGTTTCTTTTACAAATGGGGCTGTCTTTGCCTTTGTAACATAGATGTCAGAACTGAGATGTCATGTTGGTGGATATTTCCTTTGATGAGTATGAAGTGCCCTTCCCCATCTCTTTTGATTACTTTTTTAAAAGTATATTTTATTAGACATTAGAATAGATACTCTTGATTGTTTCTTGGGTCTCTTTGATTGGAAAATCTTTTTTCTACCTCTTTATTCTGAGGTAATGTCTATCTTTGCTGATTATGTGTGTTTCTTGTATGCAGCAGAGTGTTGTTCCTATCTACACATCCATTCTGTTAGTGTGTGTTTTATTGGAGAGTTGAGACCATTGATGTTGAAAGATATTAATGGCCAATGGTTGTTGATTCCTGCAATTTTAATATTGGTGTTAGTAGTATGAGTGTGTGTGCTTCCCTTCTTTTGTTTTTGCTAGTGTTAGGTTATTTGTTTCCTGTGTTTTCGTGGGTGTAGTTACCCTTGTTGTATTGACGTTTTCCTTGTAGTATCCTCTTTAGGGCTTGGTTAGTAGAAAGATATTGTTTAAATTTTGTTCTGTCATGGAATATCTTGTCTTTTCCATCTATCCTGAGTATATTGTATTTTTTCAGTTTATCTTGAATAGAATTATTTCTCTGTTTTCTGTCTAGTATATCTGGAATTAGTATATAGGATGCTATTGATTTTGGTATGTTAATCCTGTAATTTGCTATTTTGCTGAAAGTGTTTATCAGCTCCAGAGGTTTCCCACAGTAGTCCTTGGTTAGGGTTTGCTGGCTATAGTAGTCTGGGCTAGCAGATGTGGTCTTTTAGAATCTGCAAGATATCTTCTCAGGCACTTCTGGCTTTTAAAGTTTCTGTTGAGAAGTCTGGTGTGGTTCTAATAGGTCTGCCTTTATATGTTATTTGGCCCTTATTCTTTGCAGCTTTTAAAATTCTTTCTTTTTGTGTACATTTAGTGTTTTAATTATTATGTGGCAGGAAGCTTTTCTTTTTTGGTCCAATCTATTTGGTGTTCTGTAGGCTTCATGTTAGTTTATGGTATCTTTTTCTTTAGGTTAAAGAAATTTTCTTCTATGATTTTGTTGAAAGTATTTTCTGGGATTTGGAGCTGGGAATCTTCTCCTTCTTCTATTCCTATTATTCTTATGTTTGGTCTTCTTATAGTGTGCCAAATTTTTTGGATGTTTTGTGTTAGAAACTTTTTAGATTTAACCTTTTCTTTTACCAATAAATCAGTTTCTTCTGTCTTAGCCTCTATGCCTCAGATTCTCTCTTCCATCTCTTGTAGTCTGTTGATGATGTTTGTGTCTATAGTTTCTCTTCTTTTTCCTAGTTTTTCCTTCTCTATGATCACCTCAGTTTGTGTTTTTTTTTTATTACTTTATTTCCCTTTTCTTGTTTTGTACAGTTTTATTAATTTCCTTCTCTGGTTTCCTTGTATTTTCCTGTATTTCTTTAAGGATTTATTCATTTCCTTCAACTGTTTGATTGTGTTTTCCTATAATTTTTGAGGGATTTATTCATTTACTATTTAAAGGCCTTTATCATATTCATAAGATTATATTCAGGGTCATTTCCTGTACTCTAGGCATATTAGGATATCTAGGGCTTTTTATACTAGGATACCTGGGTTCTGGTGGTGCCATATTGCCCTGGGTTTTATTGAGCATGTTCCTGGTGTTGGCAAGCGTGGAGGCCCCTAGTAATATCTGATAGATGTTGCCTCTGGTAGTTGATGATGGCTGCTGCCTCTGAGATTGCAAGCAGATCTAGGACCTGGGAACTGGCACACACCTCTGCTAGTAGTCTCCAATGGTAGCTGTCTCTGAGACTTCAGGCAGAGCTGGGACCCAGGGATTGGCAAGTGGACTACCTTCTAAAGTCTTACTCAGTGTCTTTCTTCAGTATTTTAAAGTTTGTATTATTAAAATATTTTATTCCCTCAGTTAAGTTTATTCCAAGGTATCTTGTATTTTTTTCAGTTTATCTTGAATAGAATTATTTCTCTGTTTTCTTTCTTAGTATATCTGGCATTAGTATATAGGATGCTATCGATTTTGGTATGTTAATCCTGTAATCTGCTACTTTGCTGAAAGTGTTTATCAGCTCCAGAGGTTTCCCACAGTAGTCCTTGGTTAGGGTCTATTGTGTATAGAACCACATCATCTGAAAATGACGATGCTTTAATTTCTTGGTGTCCCTTATATCTCTTTGTCTTTTCTCATTGATTTAAGCCCCAAGAATTGTATGAACAGGAGTAGGGAGAGTGGGCATCCTCTTCTTGTTTCTTACCTTAGTGGAAATGCTTTGAGTTTTTCTGTATTTGGTGTGATGTATGTTTGTCACATGTAATCTTTATTGAATTGAAATATGTCTCCTCTAATCCTAGTCTCTCTGAGACTTTTAAAAATAAAATCATTTTGTTAATTATTTAAATTTTATATGATCTATTTTGATCAAATCCATCCCCTACTACTTTCCCCCTAACTCCTCCCAGATCCAGGCTCCACCTCTTCCTGTTTCAAACTTTGTGTCTTCTTCTTTTAATAGCTCACCAAATGCAGCTTGTGCTGCCCATGTACTCATAGGGAGGGGCTCATCCAGTGGATCTTGATCACCTTTCCAGAGGCCATATCCTTAGAAAAAAATGGAACCTCCAGAGTGATACTTAATTTTGTCAAAAGCCCTTTTTACATTTATTAAGACAATCATGTGATTTCTGTCCTTGAGATCATTTGTGTGATGGGTTGCATCTAGTGATTTACGAATGTTGAATCAAAGGTTGCACGTGCATTTTCTGCAGGCTAGGCAGATGCTTCAGAAGTATCATGGTGTAAGATATCTTGCTGTTACCTCTACTAAGAGGGTTGAGCTACAAAGGAGGCAGTTCTGGGAGCCAGAAAGTCAGTTTTCTAGACATGGTCTAATCAGAGGTAGTATCTCATGTTGGAAAGACAAAGAATTGAAAGGCTATCTTGCATCCCTACTCAAAGTCTGCATCTTCAAATGACTATATTTAGAGGCTGCCATACAGAAGGCTTTTGGGGGAACAGCCATTGTGAGTCAGAGGAAAAGTAGCCAAAATAGAGTTCCGAAGGATGCTGGAGGAACTGGCCAATCCTGATCTGTGAAGAAGCAAGAGAGGGTGTTAGCTAGATATCATGTGTGTAGCAGGCCTATGTATCTCAAGAACTAAAATGATTGACACACTGTGGGGTTTTCCCGAGATGTCAACACAGACCAGACAACAGGGTTTTGATGAGGAGAGTAAGTGGTTAGAAAACACTTGTTTGATGTTCACACAGAATGAGGTTCAAGCTGTTCGGGAGACATGGAACATTTCGGCAAGGACAGTTTGCTTCTAATTAAGCCTTAATAGGTGTCTGGTTTTAATTGGTTTTGATTCTTTTTAGAGTGTACAGAAATTATTCCCCATGTTGTCATCTTTGAGACTGACTTGCCAATTCAAGAACCAAAGGAAATCATATTTAGCATCTTGTTATGTGAATCTTCCAAGTGTTAGTATCTCCTTGCAGAGGCCCACAGGTAAATCTCTGTCCATAATTCTATATTTCTTATGTGCACTCCCACCTGTTCATCATTGTTTTCATGTCTAAGGTCCATGGACACTTGGCATGATTCTCAACTGCTGAACAAAACATCATAAAGTATCCTAGATACAGATCACTTGACAGGGAAGCCAAGATGAATTTCATTTTCAATTTCTTCTCCTCTTAAGAACTGTCCTTTCAATTTTATATTTACCCATAATCCTCTGGGAGAAACAACATGCCATAATTAGAAAACAAGCTGCCTAGAATCTGGGAAACCGCACAGAACCAGATCGGAAAGCTCCTTCTATGATCTTTGTTTCAGGTCCCCAGGTCCACAATAGGCCATCTCCAGGCTGCAGGTCCAAGTGGAGCCTATAACCTCTGCCTGATGGTGTATCCATAATAAGAAAGAAACTCAGGCAGAAACCAAAGTGGGGAGACCAGGAGAGGAAATTAAAATCCTTTACTTCTAGTGTATTAAGTCTTTGCAGCATTCAAAGGCAGCCATTCAAATCATTCAGAAAGACCTGAATAAATGTTTCAGTAATGAGATATGCAGAAAAGAGCTTGTCACCCTGTGATAGTCTTCCTGCAAAGAGTTTGATTTAAGGTTGGTATCAAAGCATGAACCATGCTAAAATACAATTACAAAAGAAACAGGAATTTCATTAGTGAATTGCAAGGAACAAGTTAGGAGGCTGGTGAGAGCTGATAGGTAGTGGCAGGAGGAAAAAGGACAGAAAGAGGCAATATGTGATGACAGAGCACAGTGGTCCTTCTGCTGCCACACTGGGCAGGAGGATGGGCAAGTTGGCTTTACGAAGAGGAAGAGGGGAGAGGAAGAAAGGAAAGGATGCCCCTTTTTGGTGTTGAGAATCATGAGTTTGAAGATGAGCTTTAGCTTCCACTTCCTGTGATGGTTCCCACCAGGATTACTTTAACCCTTTGTCTCCTGTCATCCAGCAGGCACTGTTTATCTGTTCATGGGATACTGATAAGATACAGAAAATGCAATCCAGGCAGGGCCATGTTGTATGTCTGTGGTCCAAGCACTCAGGGAGGCAGAGGCATGTGGATCTCTGTGAGTTTGAGGCCAGCCTGGTCTACAAAGTGAGTCCAGGACAGCCAGGGCTACAGAGAAACCCTTTCTCAAAAAACAAAAACAACAACAACAACAAAAGAAAGATGATATAATACATGAGAATTCAAGTAGAAGAATCAAATGACTAGAGATTGAAATCCAAGATCTCCTGTTTATCATTGTTACCACATGGGTACCAGTAATTTCTTAAAAAGTCACCTTTATCTCTTGCTGTGCTTAGTTTCTACCTATGATACACTCACTGGCACTTAGTGAGCATGCAACAAACAAGAGAACACTTGCAGTCATTTGGTTCCAATGGGTTGGTGGCGTGAACACTCCTCAAAGTAAGGAAACGCAACCTAAAGTGCTCAAGACACCTCAAGTCATGTGACAAGATAGTCTAGGAACTTACATTGACATTTATATTTTATGTGAAAGGGAAAATTTGAGCTTTGTTCATATTTACTTGAATATATTACTTAACTAGATAGTTATGTGATGCGTCCAGTAACCATTGTAGAAATTGGTAAAATTACATAATTTGTACATAGGTGCATGAGGGAAGGGTTCATAACTATCTTGTTTTTTAATTCTTCTCTCATACAATACATCACAATGGAAATTCCCCACCCCCTCCTCCTCCTCCCCGTCCCTTCCCACATACCGCCCATCTCTCCCAGATCCATTCTTCCTCCATCTCCCTTCAAAAAAAAAAAAAGTGCAGGCCTCCCGGGCATATCAAACAAACATGGCATAACAAGTTGCAGTAAGACTAAGCACAAACCTTTATATCAGGGCTGGGCAAGGCAACCCAGATGGAGGAGAAGAGTTCCCAGAGCATGCAAAAGAGTTAGAGACACCCCCACTCCTGCTGTTAGGAGGCCTACAAAACAACAAGCTAACAAGGACAACATATGCAGAGGACCTAGCACAGACCCATGCAGCCTCCACAGTTGCCGCTGCAGCCTCTGTGAGCCCTGCGTAGTTGATTCTGTGGGCAGTATTCTCCTCATGTCCTAGAGCCCTCTGGCTCCTGTAATTTCTCCTCCTGGTTCCCTGAGCTCCAAGGGGGAAGGACACAAAACAGATCTCTAATTTGGGCTTTCTCTCTGCATAATGTTTGGCTGAGGGTCTCTGCATCTGCTCCTATTAGCTGCCCAAGGAAGCCTCTCTGATGATGTTTGGGCCAGACACCAATCTATGAGAATAGCATACTATCATTAGGAATCATTTCATTGATTTTTTTTAATTTATAGAGATAGTTAAAATTTTGTGGCCATTGTATAAATAATTGGTGATCTAGGGTTAAAGAGAAAGAAAAAGAAGGAGATAAGGTTTAAAAAGTTGAAGATACTCAATTAGTGTCTCAATTAGATACAGAGTTCTGCAGATGACTTCCTAAACAGAACACCAACAGCTCAGGCTCCAAGATCAACAATTAATAAATGGGACCTCATGAAACTGAGAAGCTTCTGTAAGGCAAAAGACACTGTCAATAAAACAAAACTCAGCCTACAGATTGGCAAAAGATCTTCAACAACCCTACATCTGACAAAAGACTAATATCCAAAATATATAAAGAAATTAAACATCACCAAACCATTTAAAAAATGGAATACAGAGGTTAACAGAGAATTCTCAACAGAGGAATATTGAATGGCAGAGAAACACTTAAAGAAATACTCAACGTCCTTAGTCATTGGGAAATGCAAATCAAAACAACTCAGATTCAATCCTATACCCATCACTATGGCTAAGACCAAAAACTCAAGTGACAGCACATGCTGGTGAGGATGTGGAGAAAGGAGGACACTCCTCCATTGCTAGTGGGAGTGCAAACTTGTACAATCACTTTGGAAACCAATCTGACTGTTTCTCAGAAAATAGAGAATAGCTCTTCCTCAAGACCCAACTAAACCACTTCTGGGCATATACCCTAAAGGTGCTCCACTATACAATATGGACACTTGCTCAACTATGTTCATAGCAGCTTTATTTGTAATAACCAGAATATGGAAACAACCTAGATGTCCCTCAACTGAAGAATGGATAAAGAAACTGTGGTGCATTTACACAATGGAATACTACTCAGTTATCAAAAGACATGGAAGTCATGACAATTGCAGGCAAATGGATGGAACTAGAAGAGATCATCCTGAGTGAGGTAACTCAGACCCAGAAAGACACACATGGCATGTTCTCACTTATAAGCGGGCATTAGCCATCTATTATAGAATAACAATACTACAATCTACTGACCTAAAGAAGCTAAATAACAAGGAGGATCCTAAGGAGGAGACAAGGGGGGTTACAATCTGGATATAATGTGAATAAATTATTTTTAAAACCCCAAATATATGCAGATGAATGTTGTGATGAGCTATCTTTGTTGTCAACTGGTCTGGATTAAGAAATGGCCATAGTGTTAGTGTAGCATGCTTCTGGTGTGTCCGTGATGACCTTTCTAGAAACCACTAGATGACTAAGTTCTGCAGTAATCAGTGGGTTAATCCATTGACTTATTTATAACTTAATAGCATTATTGGCGTATAACTAAAGATGTGTAACTGAGGATGTGTCCTTGGAGATATACTGGCCCCCAGGCCCCCCCCAGTCTCTCTTTCTGCTTTCCATTCATCCAACACTGAAGAACAGCTTCTGCCACGTGCTCTACCTGTCATGATTTTCATCCCTAGGGCACAGGGTCAAAAAAGGATGGACTGAACTCTCTCACACCTGGAGACAAGATAAGCCCTTCCTCTCTTAAGTGTTTAAATGGGATACAAGTCACAGCAATGAGCAGGGTGCCTGCTACCGGCTATGTCTGCTCAGTGGTCCCTTACCCATCTAGCCTTACTGGATAGGACATCTCTAGTCTCTCACAGAAGAGTCCACTTTGGAATCAGTCTTCTATTCTGAGAGTGACCTGGAAATGTCTACTCCTTTTGAAAGCATGAGTGGTTGTTATATATTTTGGGAACAGAAGACATATTCAAATCTTTCTTCCTGTCCCCTTTTCCCAGGTGGTGTTGATGGGTGGGAGTTATACAAGGACAATACATGGTTTTATACTAATCTGATATACTCTCAAACAGAATAGGATTTCAGTTTCTAATCATGATGGAGTGAGATTGCCAATAATTATAGAGATAAATGGGTTAACACATCACAAACAACTACCAGAGAATTCTGAAAAGCAGACATTAATGTTCAGATTAAGTTGGAAAGTCAAAACAACCAGCAAGGAAACTGGGGAAACTCATTAGCTATTTGTTTTTCCTTGGTCTTTTGGTTTTGACTGGAGGGATTCCCCCATTGTGAAACTAGACAACATGGATGAACAACAAAATGGTAAGAAAAAAACAGTTGATCAAAATGTACAGCACCAGAGGGAAGCAGTACTTAGGAAAATTAAAACAATGATATTTACATAAAAACAAAAGTCATTATCTGGGCAAGGGGAATAGTAGTTCAGTGCTTGCCTAGCACTGGGAACTGGGTTCAGTTCCCAGCACCAAAATAGAAAGATGAGAGAGTGAACAAGTGATGGGGGGTATTAATCTGACACAAACTCCCAGCTTAGGAAAACAAACCAAAGAGTCAATTGAACCCAAAGCAAGCATAAGGTAACAATAAAGATCATGGCAAAAGCCAATGATTTAAAATTGACCAATTTCAAAAACAATAGAGTGAATCAATGAAATTTAGTGAAAATTTTAAAAGATCAATAAAATTGACAAACTTCTAGACTTGAAGACCAAGAAAAACCATAAATTAATAATATCAACAGTGGCATTGCCAATATCAAGATGCCACTATACATCCCACTGCCAGTACAAAACTAAGAGTCCTTACTAGTAATTCTGAAACCTCAGGTGCAATGAATCGATTCTCTGATAGGCGCAAACTACCAGTGCTTGCTCAACAGAAACATATAGCCTCAATAATCAGATATTTATGAAAGAAATTTAATCTGCCTTTCAATTTTCTCCTCAAATAAACAAAGCTCAAGTTTTATGTGACCCATTGAGTTCTACCAAGCATTTAGGGAAGAAATTACATCAATTTCATACAGCTTCTTCACAAAACACCTACCAATTCATTTTATGACATCACTGTAATGACCACACATACAACACTACGAGGAAAGAAACCTCAGACCAATGTACTTATGAATCTGATACCAAAAGTCCTCAACAAAGCAAATGCCATTTACAGCGGTATCTGGGCTAAAGATCTAGCATGGCTAAATGGAAATTACTCCAAGAATGTAAATCTGCTGATTAATAAAAATCAAACAATATTTTTGATTCCTCACGTTTCTTGGGGAAACTTTGCCTTATAGATGATAATTGGACACATGGTGGGGGGTGTCAGACATAAGGGGTACCAGAAAACACCATGCTTCCATTTCCAACAGTGATCATTCATGCTAGACAGTGTTGATCTAGCTCTGTCTCAAAAAACACTTGCTGACCGCTACTCTAGATATCACTGGAAATGGCTTTTGCTGTGTTGAGAACTTTTGGTATCAGGTTCAGAAGTGCATTGGTCTGAAGTTTTTTTCCTTTGCAGTATTGTATGTGGTCAGCACAATGACATCATAAAAATGAGTTAGGAGGTGCTTTGTGATCTAGCACTTTATACCCTTAACCAGAAAAATACTCTGTGGTGGTGGAAGGGGGTGTATATGTTTTCCTGGATATATTCGTTACTTTTATCATTGTGATCGAACACCTGACAAAAGCGAATTAAAGAAGAAAGGGCATCTTTGGCTCACAGTCTAAGGGGTACACTGTCTACCGTAGAGGGCAGGCGGGGCAGCAGATACATGAGGCAGCAGGTTGCAGTGCATCTGAGCCAGGAAGATGAGAGGTGGCAGAAACGGATCTCAGATGTACACCTCAAGGTCCATCTCCAGTGGCCTACTTCCTCCAGTGAGGCTCTGCTTCCTCAGGGTTCCATCACCATCTGAAATAGAGTCTCCCACTTGGGGAGCAAGTAATGCAAAGGCATGAACCTTTGGAGGGGCACAGTCCACTTGAACCCACAGCCCAGAGCAATCTCACAAAGCGCACTGGTAGCCTTTTCTGGTGGTTGGAATTCTTATGAGTTATCCTTGGGGAGCTGGACAGAGCTGTGGGTGTAATGCTGGCTAGAAGAAAGAGACACAGCAACGCCTCCCACAGCCTCCTGGGGAGGATCCAGTCTGAGTCCTTCTCCAGACCAACAGAACCAACACCAGCTCAGAAAAACACAAGCAACAGTAATAATTCTTTCTGAAGAAATTGGCCAGCATGGAAGCTTTATTTAGCAGACGATGTGCTCACACAAATATCTGATTACCCCTTTCTTTGTAAAATGACACCGAGATCCGGGGACTGTCTGCTCCTCCCTTGACAAGAGCCCACAGGCAACCCAGTCTTTGTTGTTGTTTTTTTTTTTTTGTCCTTTATTTTTTAATATAGTTTATTAATTTATTCATATTACATCTCAATTGTTATTTCATCCCTTGTATCTTCCCATTGCTCCCTCCCTCTCATTTTCCCCTTATTCCCCTCCCCTATGACTGTGGCTGAGGGGGACCTCCTCCCCTTGTATATATGCTCATAGGGTATCAAGCCTCTTCTTGGTAGCCTGCTCTCCTTCCTCTGAGTGCCACCAGGGCTCCCCAAGATTTGATGAGTCTCTTGCAACAACCCCCATAGGAGTGCAACACAGGCTGGTGCAAACATGCATCCTGACTCACCAACCGAATAGTACTCCAAGGACACCCAAGGATATGGCTGGAGCTGCAGCCACCTGGGAAGCAATCTGAGAGCCAGGAGGCTGCCCAGACCCAGGCTGAGTCTGTGGGATATTGGGGTGGGAAGGTCAGCCAGATCTCAGCTCTACTTCCTCACCTCTTATGTCTTTTTTTTTTTACATTTTTTATTAATTTATTCATATTACATCTCAATTGTTAGCCCTTCCCCTGTTTCCTCCCATTCTTCCCTCCCTCCCACTTCCCCCCTTCTCCCCTCCCCTATGTCTGTGATTGAGGGAGACCTCCTTCCCCTATATATGCTCTTAGAATATCGAGTCTCTTCTTGGTAACTTGCTATCCTTCCTCTGAGTGCCGCCAGGCCTCCCCATCCAACCTCTTATGTCTTTAGTGACTAGTTTTAGTTCCCAAAGCTCACTGGAACCTCAAATTCCTTTGTCTAAGATACAGACTTAAAAAAAAAACACCTTAAAAAATAGGGATGTGGGAAAGATTAAATGAGCAGAATACCAGTCAGAACTGCAAAGCTCAAAATGTAATATATATTTGATAAGGGTTAATTTTCTCACACTCCTGCCTTTTATAGATGAAGAGCTACTTGGACTCTCCTTCAAGGTCAAAGAGGGAAAGTGAGCCTGGAGCCTCAACAATTTTTCAACAACCAGACTAGTCCAAATGGAATTCTACAAATTAAACTTCTTTTGCACCAATACACAGAATTGTGACTGTTCAGGCAACAAACTGACTCTGTCATCTTCTCATTTTGGAAGCTGCTAACCCACACTTCCTGTCTACTCAGATAATCAATTTTATTCCTTCTCAAGTCTCGGACGGAGTTGAAGAGCAGATAGTTTAGTTTTACAATTAAGCTTAGTTGTTTATGGATCAAGATGTTTTTAGGTGTAGATAGATGTTTTAAGTTGATAGAGATGAGATATGATAGATAATGATTTAGGTTTAGAGTTTTAGATGCACCAAGATAGGAAAGATATTTTCTTCAGGACTGCCAAATATAAAAAGCCAAAACACTGTGAATGTAACACTTATGCTCTAAGTAGTTTATTGTATATATGCGAATATGACATTTCAGTGTATATGTTTTTAAAAATCCTGCAAATTTCATCTTAACCATGTAAAGGTCACCCATGCCAATGGTCAACTCAAGCTAGTTCTCAGTAGCCTGCCCTCCTGGAACCTCTGACCAGCTCAGTCAGGCATTCACCCTAGGACACCCTGAGAAGCTTAGGTTCCCTGCCCATTTTGGCATGGCTAGAGGCAGGAAGTAGATTTAACTTTCCCAGCTGCGTCGCACCAAGTGGTCTCCGGCAAAACGTTTTGCCAACTATTTCAGTTGGCGTAGAAAGCAAGGCTAGTTCCGCAAAGCTCTTGGCAATACCACACGCTTGGCGCCGGATCAACTGATCCTGAAATCAATAAAGAAGATACAGTCAACGAACAGCTGCCTTCATCCTATCCACCTTCCCTAATCAAGTTAATTCCACCTTTCTTGTTTCTTCAATCCTTTCCCGTGCCTGATTACCCATCACAGCAGAGTTGGAGCCCTCTTGTGGCCTGGATGGTATCTTGTTTGTCTTTCGATGGCCCTGATCCCAGCATGATGCAAGGCACTAAGATTCAATAAATGTTGGATGAAAGGAAAACGTCCCGCTATGTGAGTGAAAAGATCCCCCCTGTGAGCGTGCCATCTAAACATTTCTCTCTGAGGACATGGGCCTGGTATTTCCCCCACGGTGCTATAAACGCAGAAGGCTGCCTGAATTCACAGGAGAAGCTAGCCTCCTTTTGAGCTTTTTCCTTAAACGCAGACCGCTGTCAAGGCTAATACGGTTTCCCTGGGCGCACCACGGAGGACGTCAGGCTTTATTACTCTTGAGGTGTTTGCTTCCTGTAGCAACTTGCTTTTTAATGAGCTTGTTTGTCTCACCATCTTGGATGTTAATATTGTCGAGAGGGAAGCCTGCTGATTGACTGTTGCCAAGCAAAGAGGAAAGCCTCCGGGGAGAGCATCAGATACATGCTACGTGCTAACAATGACTCAATAACTAAACTTTCTTTCAAAATAAAAAAAAAAAAAAACCAAGAAAGTAGGAATAAAGCTGAAAATGAGCCATAGAAAAACAGGAAAAGTTGGAAAGTTGCTCACATTTCCCCTTTTAATCTGGCTGAAGCCGGCTGGACTGGAAGCTGACTTCAGGGACACCCACTTTACAGGGAAAAAAAACCACTTCTAGGCATAAAGGTAGGATGAAGGCTGAGTGTCCCATCTTTACTGATGTTTCCTTCTCTGGTTTGTTCTCACAGTCGCAGTCTGTTTACTGAAAGTTGGCACTTTCTTATAGGATGGTTCTGGCTCACTGTTCAGTGTTTGGGAACTGATGCATTCCAGATGTACTCAAGATGTGTTCTCTGTTCTTCTCTGCTGTGTGCTGTGACCACAGACTGGTCGCATCATCAGCCTAGCCTAGGCTGCTTTCCCCCCGTCTTCCGCTGGACTTGGTCTCTCCTGGCCTACGCCACATCAGTACCCTGTCCCTTCACAGGCGCTTCCTGCATCTAGGGCGATAGCTGCTGCCAGCATTCCATCACTCTGAGTTGGTCCTCGCTGACTTCTAATACTGTCTTTCTTCCTTACCTCTTGAGTCCTTGAGGTGACAACTGCCCCTCTCTATGGCTAAACTCTGGAAGCCTCCATGTGTCTTGTCTGTTGCTCTAACCTTGACCACACTTCTGTAGTTTTTAAACCCACATTTCTTAATTTGCACTACCTAGTTAATATAGGTTATTCGTATAACCTATATGATATATATCAAATCAGCAGTGGCACCTAGTTGACATTTTTCATTTCCTGGTCCTCTGTAGTGGTTTCATAGCTTACTACATTCTAGTTCCATCAATATATTTGGTTCCCCACTGTAATCAAGTTGTTATCCCCAATGTGTAATTCAGAAAAGTGTGACTTTGAAGCTGAGCCACTTATCCAAAGGTATGTAGGCATCTAGTTACTTTTTCCTAAGGAAAACCAAATTCATGCAAAAATAACACAAATATACTCTAAAAGGAGAAAACTTAAATTCTTCTTAGGAAGTTGAGAAAAGATAAGATCAAAGCAAAAAAAAAAAAACAAAAAACAAAAAAACAAACAAAAAAAACCAAACCATGGGTAGATTGACCTCAGAGAGAAGCAGGGGCCATTTGCTACGACAAGAGCCTAACAGGGGCAGCATGTGCCTCTAGGTGCAGTAGTTTGGAGGAGCTGTCTCAGATAACGGCTCACCTTTGTCCTGCTGTGTCACTGAAGCAACTTGAGGGTAGTATAAGGGTAGTAAAAGAGATTGGAGGGGAAGGAAGGTGGTCAGCCACCTCAAAGACGGGGAAGGTCAACCTCTGCGTGGAAGAAAACACGCTTGGATGACACGATCCATGCAAATCAGCTTTGCAAGGTTTGTGGTTAAAGACAATTGAAGATGTTCATAAAGTCTCACTTGCAAACGCGCATCCCCGTCTTTCAGTTGGGCTAAGCTTCTGTGGTGCGAATGCACCACTTGTTTCAATCTCATGGCAACGCTGCTAGCTGTTGACCCCGGGGAACGAGGAGAAAAGTCGGGAATGTTTATGAAGGAGTGGTTATGGGGTTAGGATGTGGTATCCAGGTGGAGAGGGGTGACGACAAGAAGTGAGGGTGGGCAGGAAGTTGCCAGACTGTTGGGCTGAAGGAGGCAGAAGGTAATTCTTAAGTTAGTTGAGAGGATTTAGGTTTCTGCCTGGAGTTGGAATTTTGGATGGTCTTGTGATCCCCAATATCTTGTTCTTGTGTTTGCCCTCAGAATTTAGGGCAACGTTTGACATAAAGCCATCAGCTCCACATGACGCGTGAACAAGGGGACTTGCCAGGCTCAGGGGAGGTTCATATTCAGAAGAGGAAAGGCATTGCCCCTGCTCGCCATCTGTCGCATAAGCGCATTGAGAAACCACCTTTCCTACCCTCCTCCCTCCATATTCTCACCTCCTCCCCATATTCTCCCCCTCCTCAAGCAACTCCCCATTTCCCCACTATTCCTCTCCCCCTATTCTGCCTCCTGTGATAAAACTTTTCTGATACAGCTCAGCCAAAATAGAAGCCATCTTCTCCCAGAGCCACAGCATTGCCACCAGAGCCACTGTGTTAGCTCATTCTTCATTCCGTTCCTAATGACTGCTTTTTACTGCCTTTGCTTGACCATAAGCTCTTTGAAGGGAGTTCCCCAGTCTGATTCAGTTTTGTAGATTTCACACTGTCTACCGCATAGCAGAAACTCCACAAGCCTTTGTGGAATAAACATACAATGTGACTAAATGGGACTCTACAAATGCGAGGCGCTGCCTAATCAAATGATAAGCCAGCCCAGCTTAAACTTAGGATAAAAAGAAACAATAGAACTAATGAATAGTGAGCTCCTCTTGAATACACAGAATCAAAGTCAGTTCTTATATTTAGCAACAGAGGTGGGAACTGAAATTACTGTCTCGAAAAAAAATCAGTCTATTAGGTTAGCATTTACATAATGGCAGAATCAAAGCAGCTCTGGTTCTCTGCTCCCGGAGATTGTTTTTTCTCCAGCGGCTTTGAAATCTCCTACCACAACTAACCTAGCGATGTTTGTTGAAGATATTAAAATTAATAATGATGGCAGGCAATAATAGCGACTAACATTTAAATATTTGTTAGCTGTTAGTCATTTTGTACACTGTTGATACACAGTATTCCCACAGTGCTGTGGGATTGTATGTGATACACATTTCTATAAACAAAATGAAAACAAGCAACAAAGAGTTTGTATACTTTATCTAAATTTATGTCACTGGTAAGCAGCCGAACTAATACCTCAGTTCCAAACTATGTGAATTCAAACAATTACACCCAAAAGAATTCTGATTTTGATGTTTACTTAAAGAAACACTGCATTCATGTGGTACCTAGGCATACATGAGGTCAAATCATCCATACACATGATATATATATATATGCTGCCAGATGATCTTATATTGAATTGTTTCTCTTGTTCCTTCTTAAGCAGAGGACATCCCACAGTGGCACTGTTAATGTCATCTATGATGTCATGAGAGTAGCCTCCATACAAACTGCAGTACCTAGGATATCTTTAATAGTTCCAGAGGGTTCTCTGGCTAAAGATTGGTTGCATTTGCCAGGAAGCATTAACAATCTCACCCAGAGGGATAGTTGCACTGTGTTCTGCTTCCTTCTGTCTCTCAGTGGTTTTTGGAGGGCTTTAGAATCAGGGCAAAGGTAGAAGGTACCACCACCTCTTCCGGGCCCATCAGTTTCCCTGTCATCCTCTGTCCTTTCCAGTCAGGGGTTGCCTTTGCAATGTCATCACCTATTTTAAGGGGAGGCAGACCCAGGGGACCTATCTTGAGGGCCGAGGTGGATGTGGCACTGACCTTGCCTCTGGTGCATACCTGGTACACCTGAGGCACACTGGCTGCAAGAGCGGCTGTCCTCCCTTCTCATTCTCTCTCTCTCTCTCTCTCTCTCTCTCTCTCTCTCTCTCTCTCTCTCTCTCTCTCTCTCTCTCTCTCACACACACACACACAGAAGGCCCAAGGGAGATCCACGGCCTGGAGCTGACTCTGGAAGAGCGCACTAGTGAGAGCTCCACCCATAGCCAGGCCACAGAAGGTTTGTGCCTACTTTGATCTCACTTGGGTCAAACATGGGATGCATGATGGAGAAGGCTGATTTCAGATGAGCCCGGATTCAGAACGACCAAAGAAAGTTGCAGGTAGACTCCTCTGAGCCAAAAGACACCTTTTATATATGTATTTTTATTATAGTTTATCTACATTATATCTCGATTGTAATCCCCTTGCTCTTAACCTTTCTGTCCCCACTCTCCCTTCCTCTTCTGCCCTATTAAAAAAAAAAACAAAAAACAAAAAACAAAAATCTGGGAATGGTGGCACATACCTGTAATCTCAGCAACCAGGGAGGCAGAGGCAAGTGTATCTCTATGAGTTCAAGGCCAGCCTGGTCTACAAAGCTAGTTCAGGATGGCTAAGGCTATACAGAGAAACTTTGTCTGGAACACACAAACATCAGGTAAAACTGCACTGACCACTTGCCTTTCCCATTTCATTTGATCACCCAAATTCCCAAGCTTAGTTCCCATTTTCTCCCACTTCCTTTGGCTTTATATTCATAATGTGCAGAAGCCGAATAGTAGCTCTGTGTCTTCTGCCACCATCTTGGGATGAATCACTATCATAGTCCTTCTGCGTCACTGAAAAAAAAAGTTGTAATCAAAGCTTATCACCCTACAGTCCAACATCAATGTAACAGCCTGGCTGCTACTACTATGTGCCACCCCTACCCTGTCATGACTCATCGCCACATAATCCAGGCAGATCCCATCTGTTTCAGAATGAGTGCCAACCCTTCCGAGGTTTGGTCACCCATTACCTTTGGTCATGTTCCCTTCACTCCCTCGCAGCTAATCCCCTCGGCCTCTGCCTCGGGTGCAAACAGTCTCTTCCTGTCACTTGTTCCTCATGTTCTTTTTGGTTTTGCTCAGTTGTAACCTACTCAAGGATACCGGGTGTCACGCTGCTAAAAACTGCGTGCGCTATCTGTCCATGTTGCTATTCATAAATCAAAATGTCTACTTATCTTGCCTATTTGGCTTTCTTCACAGCACATATTAAATCCTAGCATACTATATACTCATATGTTTATGAGTTTTCGGTTTTGTTTACTGTCCTCCCCAGAAAACTTAAGCTCTCACAATTTTTTTTTCCGCTATTTTACCAGTGTGGTCTAAGCATCTAAAAGCACTGTCTAGAACATAGTAAGTTCTAGTAAACAACTCTTGAATGAGTAAATTTAGTGCCAATAATACTATTTACTTGTCCTGAGAAGAAAATGATGGGATAAGACTCTATAGTGACGTCTTCTTATCAAGGGCCATAGCGTAAATGTTTCACAGTGAAATGACTTTTAAACGTGGTGATAGAAATTAATCATTACCCAGAAACTGAAGAAATAAGCATGCCAAACTCAAAAGAATATAATCAATTTACAAGGTAGCAAAACCCTGTCACTGAAGACACCACATATTTTGGAGAGAAGTAACAGAGAAATCAAACTGAGATGGAGCTTCCTAGTATTTGTAGTGCCAGAAGATGCTCTTCAGGTTTTTGCGGGGAGAAAAGTCATCAATGATCTTACCAACATGTGGGCCTTGAGTCTTTCAGTACCAACCTCCCAGTTGAGATATATCCACTGTTACACTAGCAGCAGGACTGTTCTTGGGTAACCAACCACTTTTTGGGGCCAGATTTGAGGTCCACCCCACAGGAAATACATGTCTGGAACTGTAACCTTGATCAAAATCCTGTAGCAAGGAAGGGAGGACACAATCCGTAGGAGAGAACCTACTTATTACTGTTGGTTTGCTACGTTAACATGTAGTCAACCGCCTTCTAAATAGTTATGTTTGTGCTCACAGACTAGCGCTGAGCTCAGCCTTGTTCAGGACTTTAGCAGTAGGTGACAGTTCAAGCAAAGACCTAAAGTCTCTTCAGTGCCGAGAATAAGTGACTATTGAGTGCTCAGCCCTAAATAGGATATCTGCATCACCTCTTCAAGGCTTAGGAAACATCATAGAAGAGGCGAGAAGATCATAAGAGCTGGAGGGTGAAGAAAAGTGCTATAAAATTCTGTCTTCTGGACATGATGTGACCATTGCAGTCAGGAGCACTCAGAAGCTGTGATCGCCCACACAAACCATTCACACACGGAAAGACAGAGAGAGAGAGAGAGACAGACAGACAGACAGACAGACGGACAGACAGACAGACAGACAGAGATGGAAGTAGGAGGGAGACTAGTTGGGAAGAAAGGAGTCAACAAGTGAGTATAAACATAATCATAATTCGTTGACTACACATGTGAAACTAACAAAAAATTGAAAAAAATTAAATAAAAAATGTCTTTCCCTAGTGTTTAGTACCTACTCATATCTAGGTCAACTACATTCCATAAATCAACACCATACATCCGAATATGTAAATGACCATTTGAATTTGAATTTCACTTTGGTTTAATTTATAAATTTTTTTTTTTTTACGAGTGGAGAGGAACCGATGGCCACAATATTTTTTTTCATGTGATTTCATCTTATTAATCATTTCAGTTTAAACAAACACACAGATAACTTCAGTGAGTCCTAGGGGTCCCCAGGAAGTCTTCCGCCACCGTAGAAGACTAGGTGTTAATTTAGAAATAGGGCGCATCTTGACTATTGAGGGCTGCAAGTACGAGAATGCCCTTAACCTCTCACCTGTGCAGATGTGAGGCAAATTGGACTCATTGGTAATTCTGTCTTCTGGGTCAGCCAGGCTCATTACCACTCTCATCTCCTGCAGCTCAGTGATTTGTGTCATCAGTCCCCAAACGTAATTAAGCGTTCACCCTACGCCAAGCCGTGACCTAAGTGCTGGGCATGCAAACAGGAGTACTTCCCAGTGCCTGCTGCCCACTTAATCCTTAGCACGGGTGTGTTCTGTGGTCCACAAGGTGCTCTGATGTACACTTGCCCTCTGTGGCAAGAAGAATGGAGGGAGACATTGACGTTCGGAGGGACTGACCGACTTGCTCAAGGGCATGTGTCTTACAATGTCAAAATCCAGAAGTCAACACCCAGTTTTTGGCCCTTTGCTCTTTGGATAGCTTCTGCCTTCTTCAGCCACAGCATGTTTGGCTGCATTCCGAAACTCACACCGACCGCCCGCCCTTCTGCCAGAATCCCTCATTCCTGTCTACTTCTGTGTGGGAGGCTCACAAAACAAGAACGGTGTCCTTGCACTTGACAGTCTCCATCCTTTCCCATTTAGGTGTGAGTACATCGCATGAAACACACTCTGCAGTACAGTATGCAGCCAGGGCCACCGCTAATATGTTCTCAAGTCCAGAGGGCTCTGTGTTCACAGATCACGCAATTACAGACATGCTAATGGGTTCAGGGAAAGTCAGATTATGGATCAGGAAGGATGAATATTATGTCTGCTCGGCTTTTAATAGCATCACCTGGCAGATGGGACCAAGACTGCATTCTTGCTGCCTTATCGAATTCACAGTACACGCTATGTTAAAATGCCATCTGGCCATCTGGTCACATAGCGTCACACGGCACCCTCAGGGCATCCCACCAGATCGGATTCTTCCTAGCTTTTCCTAGTGCCAAGCCTGCACTGCAAGAAGGACTTGCAAGGACCAGGAATCCTTATTTCACTCGAGCTTAATGTTGCACGTCTTCTGTCTCGAGCAGGCAGCTGAGGCCCTTTTCAGTTCCTACAGTGCACACTGCTCAGAATGACTGGGTGGATTCGTCGCCCCTAGCAGCATCTGTATATCTGTTTTTTAAAAAAAAATCTAAAAATCGACACTTGACGTGCATCATCTTTGGGTGGATATTATCCTGTGAGTAATGCTGTGCATTCAAGTAGGGCTTCTTTCTCGTCAGAGCTTTCAAGGGTGAGTTGCTAGCTTCATCTTCATTTGCTAGATAAGAAAATGCTTCACTGACAAGACTCGGAACTAGGAGCAGAACTTCTCAAGAGTGATGTTCTAGGCAAAGCTCTTCCATCAGAGGTCTAGCCCCGAGGACAGAGATCACAGGGGATGATTAAAAAGAATATAACCACATTCGCCATCTGCTGTGGTTAGATGTGCCTTCCCTGTGTCCCCCACAGTGCTGGAAGCTGAGTCCTCAGTGGGACAAGAGGAGTTCGGAGTGGGGGAGGGGAGGAAGGAGGCCTTCAAAGGATAAACATAGTTCTCATGGGACCCCAATTAATTCCTAAGAGAAGAATTATAATTAAAAGAGAGTTAGTGGCCCCCTCCCTTGGCCCTGGCTCAATATCCCATCAAGTAACAGTTCTTTCTAATTGCACTTTCGCCATTGCTGCTTGTCATTACAGCCTCAGCAGAGCCAAGTCGAGTCCTGTGATTCCCCACACCCTTGAACTTGCAAATCCTCAAGCTAAAGGGATCTTATTTCTTTAGAAATAAGTGTCCAGAATTTTTTTTTCTTACAGCAACATAAAACAAACTACTTCATTGTGTTTGATCTCCTAATTATCTGGGTGAAGAAGTGGAACAGGTATGATTGTATCCTTTAGTCTTTATATCATCCTTATAGAGAAAATATTGAAAGGCCAGTGATGGTAATAATACTGTCTTTGGGGTCTGGGTGAAAACGAGAGATAATTTACACGAGAGAGCTAGCCTAGTGCCTGCCTTAGAATAGAGAACTGGTAAATAATTGTTATAATTTATATTTTAGAGCAAGTCCCATGCAGATACAATCTTACTACCTCATTCAAAAAAAAAAAAAAAAAAAAAAAGGAAGGTGAAGTATATAGAGACTTTTAAATGAATCCCAAAGAATTCTCAAGTCACATCAGCATCCTACTGTAGGGGGAGGGTAGAAGCAAGGTAAAAGTGGGCAGGGGCCATGCAGGCACAGACAGGCTAGGGCCAATGCAACATCCTTAGGGCATTCGTTCCTTTTGGTGTTTCTTCTAACAGACACTTTCCACCGTGCATTTCTTGCTATAGTATGGAGCCTCTCTGTGTAGACCTACTCTCACATATTGCTTGGCCCCTCAACAAGTTACCCCTTTTTGCTGTCTTCTCATCTACAAGCTTATATCCTAGCGGGTTGATGAAATTGGTGATTTCCCCGGTGCTGTCCTGCTGAGAATGGAGTCATTGAAACTTCAGCAAGAGCTGTGCTATTGTTAGGGCTATGAGGTACGAAGAGATGCCAATTCTAGCCTTGAAGCGCTCGTTGGCAGACGGAGACCGATGAGCAAATCATTATTCAAGGATAACCGCTTACTGTAGATAATTAGAACTGATAACCTCTGTGCAAGGGACCATTTGCAGCCACTTTGCTGCTGTGAATGGCTTCAGATTTCATTCTGCAAAGTTTATAAACAATATCTGATTTAACCCCGCTGACGATGACTCTGGAATTATTATATCCTATTTTTATAGTTGAGACCACACCAGCTTGAGGGGGGCTAGGTGGCTGGCCCAAAGGTGAACAGTTTGTGATCAGCAGAATTGTCTTCAACCCAATCTATCCATCTTTCTTTCTTTTCTTTTTTTTTTTACATTTATTTTTTAAAATTACTTTATTCAGATTACATTTCAATCTTTATCCCCTTGCTTGTATCTTCCCATTCCTCCCTTCCCCCCCCCCCCTTTCACCCTGTTCCTATCCCCTAGGTCAGTGACAGAAGGTGACGTCCTCCCCAACCATATGTTCTCAGTCTATCAAGTCTCATCTTGGTAGCCTTCCTGTTCTTCCTCTGAGTGCTACCAGGCCTCCCCACCAAGGGGGAAGTGGTCCAATATGGGGCACCAGAGTTCATGTCAGAGTCAGTCCCCGCTCTCCATATGACTGTGGATAATGTCCTGTCCCTTGGCTAGATCTGAGTAGGGATAATCTACCATCTTTCTGTAAAGCTATTCCTAGAAAGAATTTTTTTTAATGGCAGAAGGTAAAGATAAGCGTTCCCAGTTTAGGAAAATGAGCACTTAAATACCTTAATAATGAACTCAGGGCCTCCTTGTACATTTCCACTCACCTGTTTTGTCCATGCTCTGGGGTCAGATGCCTGGACACAAGCCTCGGTCATACATTAGTTGTCTTTGTGACTCCATATCTCCATCTGAGAAATGGGACTAACAGTAGTACCTCTTCTCAGGGGTTCTATGAAGGCCTGAGATTTTTCTTTTGCAAATAACTTAGCACAATGCCTTACAGGTGGTAAATGCCCAGTGAATGGCGTGTGTAATGTAGAAATAATTGTGATTACTTCTTATAGAAGCCTCTACTTCCAGCCACAGCTTTCACCTCCCCATATGCTTTCTAGCCTCATGCTGTTGATCAGCTCTCCTTCAAATTGAGCAGTCCTTAACATTGCTGTGTAGTCTCGTTTCCTTTTCTCCAACTTTTCTTATCATGTGTTACAGCATCCTACATGCAGCGGGAACTCCACAGCTCTTGACAGTAATACTAATGATGTGATAAGCTACAGTTTATCCAAGATTCAATTAACCTCACAAAACCAGAATTTCTTACAGCATGTTTTCTGGTTGACTGCAAGATGATAAAGTACATTATGAATCAGAGAAAAAATTATGTCCTCTATAGTGAAAATATGGCATGCCTTACACTGTTTAACTCTAGTCACCCACCCACAAGATACACAGTTTTCATGCATGCCCTGTCTCCTCTTTAGTAGAAGAGAAAAGTTAACCAGGAAGTTTGAACTTGCCATCAGGAAGATAACATTCATGTTTGAATTTGAGGGTTTCTGTAAGATTACCTGACATCAACTTTTTTTACTGCCATCAACTTTTATTCTTTCAAATTTCTCCACATTTATCAGCAGCTTGGCACAATTTGTTCAAGGCCAGGGATAGTAGTTTGTAACACCGCCTGCAGCAAACATTGGAGTATCAGAAAAGCGATGCAGTGCTTTTGTGATGGAGTTGTCACCTAGTAGACAGTAGACCCAGAATTCGAGCACCATCATGAGGAAGAGGAGGAAGAGGGAAGAGGGGGAAGGAGGAGGGAGAGGAGGAGGCAGCATCTGGCTGAATTCTGGGCATCATGTGCCCTTTTCATAGCAGGTAGAGCTTAACTATGGCTCCTCTGTGCTCCAATAGAAAAATAAAAAGTTCTTGGCATCAACCTCTGTCCACTGAGAAGCTTCTGGTACAACTGAATATAGTTCAGTCATAAAAGGAAGGATGAAGTTCTGTCATTTGTGGAAACGTGGATGAGTGTAACGACCATGCCAAGTGAAATAAGCTAGACACAGAAAAGCTAACACCACACAGTCTCACTCAGATGTGGGATCTAGAAATGTTTCCTCTCCCAAAGAAGGTGAGAGTGTAGTGGTTACAGAGCTTGGGAGAGGCTGAAGGGAGGAGGGAGTTCTGGTGTTTTGTTACACACAGAAAGGCTAAAGCTACTAAGAATAAGCTGTAAATTTCAAGATGACTAAGGAAACAGGATTGTGAATGTTCTCATCACAAAGAAATGCTAAATATTCCAGACTATGAATATGATGATGGGGACCCTGATTCGATCCCTGCACAATGTATACATTCATGGATAAGTTTTAGTGTCAATGGCATTTCAAATAAATTAACTAAAAATGAATGTGAAAATTTTTATCAGGTGCTGCACTACCATTGGCCAAACCATCTTCCACCCCAAGACAGTGATGTCATATGAGGAAAGCCTGGCTTGCTTCATTAGCTCAGTCTCAAGCCCTTTAATGAATTCTAAAATAACAAGTGGTAGAGAATATGACCTCAGCATGCCAAAGGAATAAATAAGAAATATTCCTCATGTTAGCAAGCAGAGAGAACTGCATCATCTCCTTGTAAGAAAAAGACTTTCTTCCCATGTCTGGTCATTCAATACTATAGATAGGGAACATTGGGTGTTCATCAGTCCAGTCACAGGCAACCATAAAGCTACAATATAAAATTAGTTGCATTCATGACAAGCTATTTAACAACGTCTTTGAGCAGATATAACATGTATACTCTTTTTATTTTAAGGAGAAGGATAGCTAATACTGAGAACGCACTAAGTGGCCAGTGCTCCTCTGGGCTCCTTACATGTGTGGACCCACTTAACTTCCTCAATGATAACAAGTATTTATCTTCATTATTCTCATTTCAGACATGTGAAACCCCAAGAAGAAGGTACCAGAAACCTCATCTGCCCAACATCGTGCAGTGTAAAAAACGGCATCAGTGAGATTCGAACCTGAGCAGTCTGGCTCCGAGGTCCCTAGTAGTTTCCTCTTTACACCCTTTACTTCCTTCATATGGTGAGTCAACATATAAAGTTGATGTTTTGAAAGAGTATTGAAGAATTCACTATTAACCAAGTGCCTGGGTCTGTTGTTGCCTAAAGAAGCCTCTAGCTACACCTCTTCTCAAATGACGGACAGAATATTTGGATTCTGAGGCAGAGCAAGTTGTTCCCAACCACCTTCTTGACCCCATCCTAAGAGCATGAGGAAGGAAAGATGGCAAAAGCAAGGTCACGGTCCTTAAATGATTATGACTTCCCATTTGTACAGAATGTCTCCATCTAGCCAAGCAAAGAACAACCATTCTGAGAAGCCCGGGCTGGCGGCTACAGGCCACAGAAGCAGGGTGCAGGTAGATGCTGTCCAAGGTTCCAAAGCAACCGTGAAGGCTGTTCCCCTGGAGAGAGAGGTGTTTCGGGGAGGTCATTTATCTCAAATGTCGTTCTCGCGCCTGCATTGTGAAAGGAAACCTCTGAAATGCAGGGTAAGGGCGACGCTGAATCTGGAATCTGTGGGACGTGTGGCATGTGCATTTCTTTAAAGCGTGCGTTTGTCGCCTGCGGTGGTTACGCATCAAGGCAACAAGCACTAGTCTAAACTCTGAGCATGGCGAAGGGGGGCGGGCGGGGGAGGGGGGCGGAGAAGAGAACGCTATTCGAGAAATGCTTATATCCTCATGGAAGAGTCTCACACATGCGCCAGTAACGCACGGAGGAAATGAACTGAAACAGAAAAGGGAAGTGTGGGGTGTGTCTCTAGGAGATACGGATGGGAGGGTGTGAGGAAATGGCTTTCAAGAGATGCCTGGTTCTCCCACCTTAAGTCCGTAAGCCAACCATGTCCTGTCTGGTTTAAGAGCTGGTTCCTGGCCCACAAAGACACTGGAAATCAATTGCAGAGGAGCCATTGGGGAAAGCCTCTGATCTTCTCTGAGCAGTGAGGAGGGCTGCTGTAGTAACTAAAGCCACTGAAGAGGCATTTTGCTTTTGTTTCAAGGACAAATGCATCTCTTTCTGCTGGGCGTGGGAGTGGAAGCTCCTGTGGTACTTTCCTTGTCTTCACCTCTGCCCTTAGGAAGAGGGTAATCTGAAGGGAACCCCTGCTGGAGTTCCTTCTCCTATAAGATTGCCCACAGGGCTGACCTCAGCACACAGTAGGCTTGCAGGAAGCACTGGTCCACATTCCAATCCATAGGACCTGCTTCCTGAAGCTTCTATTTTGCTATCTGCGAATGATGTTATCTACTCCCTTCTTATACTAGAGTTCTCCCCCCCCCCCCCAATGGGACATCTCTCAGAAGTCATGGCAGCTATAAACTGAGCCCGAGGGAACAAAGGCAGGCAAGGAGGGCCATGTGCTGCCACCACTAGAAGAGAAAGGGGCAGCCATAAGACACCAAAAAGCTCTGAACTTCTTGGAGTACACGGAATTGTCTGCAGAATTGGTCCTGTTGAACAAAGGCATCCCCCAGAGACTCTAGCTATAGATGGAACCTGCCGAGCTGAAAGGTATTCAGAACGTTCAGTGTAGTCACTGTGTTTGTTCCAGGCGCCTTGACTTCTGCTTGGTGCAAATCCATTACAAAAGCACCTGAGTAAATCACCGTGTTAAACATGGTATGTGATTACAAGTGACACCCGGCTAATAGAGTGACACGCACCAGCTCCACGGGGCGCAAAGCTTGCTGCTACGTGGCTATGTGGCTACTGCTCCAGGGGATTTTCTGGGTAGAGGCAATATGTTCCCACTAACAATTCCAGGAGGCTGTTAAGAGGTTGCCCACAACTGTTACAGAGTGCTGTGACAGTGTGCTCCAGTGATGGCCATCCCTTCACGAACCCTCGGCAGTTCCTTGATTCCATTGGAGGGAACCTGGGTGCTTATTTCCAATTTGTGAGAACTGCAATAGCCACCACTGAGTGCCGAGGCACCAGGGATTGTTCTAAACATGAATGACACCAATATAAATAAGTTCCTTCATGTAACATAGGGTCTTGCTGCCATTAGTGGGGGGGGGGGAGATACGGAAGCATATAAAAATGACCGTACATTTTAAAACTCACTTTTGTAAAAGGCTCTCTGTGCTCTTTGCAGTTGATATTTATAGTCAGTCTGTAAGGTACGTAGGTGGAATGGTATGGCTGTGTCTGGACCCAGTGGCCCTGCCCCTGGGAACTGTACTAACTGGGTACTGACTAACAGATACATTATCATAAGAACTGTGAGGGCCCCCAAAGTGAGGAATGAGAAAATGGGCCCATCCAGGCCTCACGAACTGGGACTAATCATAGCTGGGCAGGAATGACCTGGGAGCTTGCTGGAAGAATTTCACAATTCTTGAGACTGGTCACTGTGAGATCCAGTCTGTGTGTGATCTCATCTCAGAAAACAGAGCTGGCTGGTGGGAAAGAGTCAGCAGGGGGTGGGGGGTGGGGTGGGGTTGTTGTTTGCTTATTTTTAACAACTACAATTATTTATTTTTTACACATACATTTATATTATTACACATAAATATAATGAACTACCCACAGCAAGAAGAACCATGAAACAATCAGGAACTATATAAATGTTATATTCATAGTGTTTTGGCTGTTTGTATTTGGCAACCTTGAAGAAAACATCTTTCCTATATTGGTGAGTCTAAAATTCTGAATGTAAATCAATATCTATCATATCTCATCTCTATTAACTTAAAACGTCTATCTAGACCTAAAAACATCTTGACCCCTAAACAGCTAAGCATAATTGTAAAACTAAACTATCTGATCTTCAACCGCATCAGAGATTTGAAAAAGAATAAAACTAATTAGCTGAGTAAACAGGAAGTACAAGTTAGCAGCTTCCAAGGTGAAGAAAATGACAGAGACAGTTTGCTGCCTGAACAGTCACCCAAAACTCTCTATAATGTTGGAGCATCATTTTCAGCCTTCTGGCCCAGGATATCTGACAGACATATTTGTGAGGCAGGAAGGAACTATTGAGGATTTGCTTACCCTGTCTTGGCAGAGTTTGGCCATCGACTCTGCCTGCATCCAAGCTTGCTCATTTTTAGGCAGAATTCTGTCTGTGGGAGAAACCAGGACATTTTTCCCAGTGGCTTGTTTGCCACATTTGAAGCCATCTCCATAAGGAGGTTCACTGATGCTCACCATTCTTCTTTATTTTTAATTCATTGGTATAGGATTTTGTATACTGATGCAAAATAAGTTTAATTCTGACACATTGGTATAGAATTAAATTTAAGATTATTCTTCACATACATTGCATATATTTCTACTGTAATATGAGGTATTGTACACATACAACTCAAGTAGAACACAAGGTTTACTTCCCATACTTGAAAGTGCTATTGCAGGCTGTTTAGGATAAGTAAGCTATACAAGGTATTAGTTGACCAAATCATGGTCATGTCAATTACTGGTCTATTTATATTACAAGAACATACATCCCAGGTTTAACAGATAGATATGATTCTGTAGGCAGATAAGGTAAAATGTTAGATAAGGTCTTCAAAGACCTCAGAGACCTACAGGATATGGCATTTAAAGATGCTATTGTTATTTTAAAGATTCATTGACAGTAAGACAGGTTAACTCCTGGCAAAAGCCAGTGTTTATCTTGTGACCACCATAGTTTTTGATCTGATGCAGCTTATGCTGGCAGATTATAGCCCAGTCCATTGCAAAAGACTGTAATTTCCATTTCAGTTCTCAGTAACCCCTTTTCCAGTCCAACTGCCAGTGGAATTCCTTTTGATCTCTATTGATTACTGTTATTTCTGTTTTATAAAAAAAAAAAAAAAAGCTTAGGATCAGGAATGGCTGCCATTTGTAGCATCCAAAGCTGTGGCAGATGCCCCACCAAACCCAGGACTACTGCCTTAGTTCCCTCGACCCAGGGAATCACCACACTATAAACCTCTCTTTTGCTTTCTATTAGTTTGTCTGTCTTCCCATCTACCTCCCCCCACTTATGAGTGACAACCAGGGCTTGTAAACTTGCAGCCAAGTAAATGACAGTGTGGCCTGTCCAACTTCATTCCCTGAAACTGTCCTATTGTGTCAGGTTACCAATGTGTCTTGATCTTGGTACCTCCGGAACTTTAAAATGGAAATAATAATAATAGTACCTCTCCGGCAAGATCATTGGAAGAATAAAGTAAGTATTTAAAATGGTTCAGGGGAATTTCTGCTATAATACAAAGTGCTTGATAATGAACTTAGCAAGACCATTCTATGGTGCCTCTGTAGCACTAGATATAGTATTCGGCAAACTGATAGCTGTGGTGTGGAGGAGCCTCCTAAAATTTTAATTTGCATACAAATCAAGTGGAGATCTTGTTAAAATGCAGGTTCTAATCGGGCAGGCCAGAGAGGCTGCAGTTCTAGATGTCTGCTGGGTCTACGCTTCCAACAGCAAGTGATTCTCGCAGCATGTGGTTTTCAGGCCAGCAGCTTCAGTGTTACCAGGAAACTTGTTAAAATACATGCAAGGTCTTACCTCCTCTCCCTGGCCCAGTGCTCTGCCTGGAGTAGACCCTGTGGTCTGTTTTTCTGAGCCTCCTGGTAAGAATGCTAATGCTCTCACTGTTTGACATGGGCTGGAGGAGAGAACAGAAAAGAACCTGGTCCCTAGGATGGCATTCTGGATTTGCTGTGTGATGGCTGTGTGGTCTTGGAGCAGTCACTGAACTTCTCCTAGCCTAGCACAGAAGGCCTCTAAGTACGAAATTTTTCTAAACCCAGACTTTGGCTGCCCAAGACCCCAGCTAAAATCAAGCCATGTTTCCTTCACATCCTGGGATCCATGCAGGATTCTTTCCCTGTTGCCTCCGTAGTGAGGAGCCCACCATCAGTATTTTCTCAGAAGACTCCTGCGTGGCTGTGATGAAAGAATTCAAATGCATTTGGAAGTTGTAGGGATGAGACATACTTGCGAAGTACTCAAAACATATCCAATCAGTGCTCAAAGAGGTGAAGTGTCACACAGGTAACTAATACAGCCTTGCAAAGTCCAACTGTTCCTTAGCAAAATGCCAGTTATTATGAGAGCAGTTTTGAAGTTTCTGTGCTAACGTGGCATTTTCCACTAGAGTACATATCTGATCGCAGGCACCTGAGAAGGAGCAAGCATATTTGATTGCAGTTACCTTTGTGTGAACAGTTCCTGCCATGGCTTAAAAACAAAACAAGACAAGACAAAACCTTGCCACAAATTGGCAGCTCATTAAGATTCCCTGGGATGACTGCAGCGCTCACCCCTTCCTCCACCCGTGCTGTCCACCCATGGGAGAGGCTTTTTATTTGACTCTGTCGCCATAATCACTGCATAGAACTATTTATAATCAGGTGAGTCCCCCTCCATCAAGAAATGCTGATAGAGCAGCATGGCGGGAGTTTTAGTTCTATGTATGTGTTTAGTACTTTCTTTCAGTTTCAAGTAACTATTACAGGACGTCTACTAAGTTCAACATGCAGTAACAATAGCCTAGACATATTTTGGTATTTACCGGCTACCATAAAACCACCTATATGAATTTAAAAATATGTCTCCTTCATCCTCTGGTAGAAATGCCATAATCCCTTCCCCTGAGTAAACTTCCATCTTAAGTAACCTTAACCAAGCAACCCACGAAATAATCTCAGCAGACACAGAGCATTGCAGTACAAGGGGCAATGGCAGAGTCAGCAGGACAGCCAGCCTCTTTCTTCAGTCTGCTAAGAGCCACCTCCATGATTGTCTCACAGTCACCTGACCTCTAGGTCAGCTTCTTTGTCTGCACAGTGTGATGCTGAGATGGCTTTATTCCATCTCCTCCGCTTCTAAGCCCTTATTTGGTGCTCATGCACATGCCCCAGGCAAAACGTAGGTCCATGTAGCTCCTCCGGTACATTTCCGATTATTGCTTACCGGTGTCCCTCTTGGTCAGGAGTCAGGACAGCTCCTGACACCTGCACTGCATTCCACTGCCCCAGGAGTGCTTGATCTCCATTGGCTGCAGCTGTCCAGTGTCCTGCTGCCAACACAACCAGGAAACTAAAATGTGTCCCCGCTAAACACATTCTCTCTTGCCTGACAGCTTATCCCTCTGGTCTAATGAGTCTGTGTCACTGGCCATTAGTCAGACAAGAAGGACTCTGAAGATGGTCCTACTAGCATTTACAGAAGGAAGTTATAGTCCCAGAGACTATATGTGGGAGGGAGAAGGGAAGTCTGTGCGGCACTCCTTCCCGTCTCATAACTGTTCACTCATCAGTACATTGCTTGTTGGCAAAGTCATATCAAAACTAGTGCCTGTCATCAGACCACAACGAGGCCAAATTCTCACTGGGCTTCTTTTCCCTTGAGAGCAAACTAAAGGCTCGGGAATAGACGGGATCTCTCCAAGACCACCTACGTGTACCTCTCTGCCACCACTCCCCACAGGACACTAGGGAAATGAATTCAAGTACAAAGAGAAAGTGTAGGGTATCAGATACTACAGGCGAGGACGGGTGTTTAGATAACTTTATCTGAGCTACCCCTGGCAGGAAGCCAGTGCACCACGTTAGTTACAAAGATAACAGTGTAGAAAAATGATCGTGTAAGACAGAACGATCTGGGTGAGGTAGGGACAAATGCCATGGAAGACAGTCAGGGACAGCCGCTCAAACGTGACATAAAAATACCGTATACAACAGAGGAATCTGACTTGGCCACGCATACAGCAGAGGGATTGCATCGCATTATAGGTCCAGAGCCTGAACATGAGTCAGCAGTCTGGCAGTGTTGTTTAATAAAGCAAGGAAGGAATTCGGGAGCAGGAAGAGGCATAGAACATTACGCTTGGTGCGCTTGAGCCCTCTCACTCGCTCTTATTCTCTCGTTGCATCTTGTGTCCGTGTCTTGCCTCCCCCAGTGAGATCAAAAGCTCCCAAAGGACAGAGTCCAAGCTTGCGTCTTCCCCTGAATCTTTTTACCAATGTCAAGGAAGTGCAAGGAAGGGAGAGAATGTGAATGTGAGTGTGTATTTGGGATCTTAGGAGGGCATAGGTGGGATTGTGGGCTTGGTTCTGCAATTCCCGAAGGAATACACTTAAAAAGACAAGTAGGGTAGAACTAAAATGAAAAGCTGGCCTGACAGAAGCATGCAAAGATGATGGCAGTGACCACTTATTATCTCTATTCTTTGTTTTTAAATGTATTTTATTAATTTATTCATATTACATCTCAATCCTTATCCCATCCCTTGTATCCTCCCATTCCTCCCTCCCTCCCATTTTCCTCTATTGTGGTCTTGTAGGGTAGGTTTTAGTAGCCCCGCCCTAAAGCTAAGAAAACCAAGACTCAGAGAACCTGAATAATATACCAATCATGATCATAAAGCTACCGAGTTAGTGAGTTAGCGTTAGAGCTCAGGGCTGCCTGGCGTTGACGCTCAAATTCCTTGCATTTGCCCATATGCTGGGGAATATGTGTCATATATATTGTAGGATCAGGAAGCAGACTGAGCCTGAGGGCGTGTTGCCCTTCTGGCAAGCAGGATGGTCACAGAATACACCTCCATCCCAGCCCTGAAGCTGTGTAAGTTAAGATGTGGGCACCGCAGGCCGGTACAGAAGGTCTCTGGGACTTGTGGGATGGACTCAGGGCACCCTGTGGTCTCAGAGTCAGGGGAGGAGGCGAGCTCCAGATGCTCTGGAGAGGGTCCAAGACTGTCTCTATTTGTGTCCTTTTCACGTCGCTTTAGCTGACTCATCCCATTGAGCTGTGAGAGCCATCCGTCTTGTCATGATGAAATAAGACATCTTCAAGCAAGCCTCCGTACTGTAAACTGCAAAGAGAAGCAAGCAAGAAAATTCCAAAAAGAAAAAGAGAAAAAAGAAAAAGTGGGGGGAAAGAAAAACAAAATATTAAGTGTTAGAGTTCTTTTTCTAGACTTTTCTTTTGTATTTCATAAACTAGTTAATTAATTAATCAATTAACTTTGTATCTCAATTGTAGCCCCCTCCCTCCTCTCCTCCCCGTCCCATCCTCCCTCCCTCTTCCCCCACCCTCTCTTCCCTAATTCTTAGAAAAGGGGAGCCCCCTACCCACCTACTCCAGCTCATCAAATCACTTCAGAATTGATCAAGTCCTCTTCCCTTGTGGCCTGGCAAGGGACTCCCACCAGGAGGAGTGATCAAAAAACAGGTAACAGAGTCCCTGTCAGAGACAGCCCACATCTCCTTACTAGAGGATGCACAGGAAGCCTGAGCTGCCCGTCAGCTACATCCATGTAGAGGACCTGGGTCCAGTCTATGCGTGGTCGTTGGTTGATGCTTCTTCTTCACAGGCCACTCTGGGCCCTGGTTAGTTGGCTCTGTTGGTCTTCTTGTGGCACTCCTGTCACCTCCAGGTCCCTTTCTCGTTCCCCCTACTTTCCCACAAGACTCTCTGTGCTTAGCCCAATGTTTGGCTGTGAGTCTTAGCAAATCTGTTCCGATCCACAGCTGGGTGGAGCCTCTCAGAGGAAGGGGGAATAGAACAGATAGCAGTAGTGATTGAAGAGAGGGAACAAGGTAGAGTTTATTATATTTTACCTCCCCTTAAACTTCTCTGAATTTCTCAGATCCTCAAAAATCAAAACTCTCTTTTTAAAAAGAGGACTCTTTTTTTCTCACTTTTATTGAAAATATGTCCTTTCCTCAATACAATATGCCCTGATTACAATCTCCTCTCCCTTTACTCCTCCCAGTTCCTCCCCACCTGCACTCTCTTCAGGATCCATCTCCTTTCTGTTTCTCACTAGAAAAGAACAGGCTTGCATTCTGCCCTCTTGAAGGTGCACTTTGTCTCACAGAAGCTTTTCCACTTCATGAGGTCCCATTTATTAGCTGTTGATCATTGTGTCTGCTCTGTGGGTGTTCTGTTCAGGAAGTTGTCTCCTGTGCCAATGAGTTGAGGGATATCCTCCACTTTCTCTTGTTATGCATGCTATGTTTATTTCATAGCCCTGGGTGGCCTGCTTTTTTTTTGAAGGGGAGTGGAGGAGGAACAGATCCAAAGGAGAGGTGAGGTGGCGAAGGTGCAATTGAGAGACACGGAGGGAGGCGGGGGACAGAAAAAGAAAAAGAAAAGAAGAGGTCTCTAAGACATAACACTCAAACATGACAAAATGAAATCTAATAAGATGAAACAAAACCCGTCACACTCGAGTTGGACAAGGCAAACCAACAGAAGGAAAAGAGCTCCAAGAGCAGGCACAAGAATCAGAGACTCAGTTGTTCTCACATCCAGAAATCCCATATACTAAAGGGAGAGGACCTGGGTTGATGCTGTATGGCTGCTTCAGTCTCTGTGAGTTCACATGAGCCTTGCTCAGTTGATTTAAAGGGACTTGCTCGACTGCTGTCCTCCATCCTCTCTGACTTTATCCCTCATTTGTATTCATTTGTGTGGATGTGTGTCTGCCACATCTGTGCATGTGCCCAACGAGGCCAGAGGTGGGTCTTGGATCTCACTGAGCTGGAGTCACACGTGGTTGCGAGCTACACAATACAGCTGTTAGGAACAGAAGTTTAGTCCTCTACCAGAGCAGCAGGTGCTCCTAACTGCCTAGTTCTCCCCACCACAAATACTCTTCTTGAAGAACTAGGCAAAATTATGGACATACTTAAAATAATTTACAAGTTTAGGAATGAGGAAATGCAGAATACTACAAAAAAGGTTCAGGAAAACACAATTATATTAATTTACAACTTTCTATTGTCCTCCCATTGGGAAATAATCTTTGTTTTTATAATCTAAGGCATCTCCCATACCATAAACAAAAACACAAAAAAGCAAAGGTACAAGTAAATCTCTGTCAAAAATGCATAAGCTTTCAAGTTGACTAACACCGCAACAGCCTTTGGAACTCAAACAAAAAGGCAATGAGCTGATGGTCACAGAGACGCAGTGTCAGGTAAAGGTCATACCCTCCCCCAAGGAATCTGAGCTAGGCTAGCTGGAAATCATCACACACGGCAGCCTGGGATTCCATTCCTCTGAGGCGCCAGGAGTTCCCTGAATAGAATATCCCAGCTCTGTCAGCGCAAAGTTTGAGAATGAGTCTCCTGGCAAAGATCACCCAACAGGAGACGTCAGACTTCATCCTTCTATGTGGCTATGTATATACAGTCCCAAATGGAGCTTTTCAAATAAGACCAGCTTCTCACCCCATGTACCACAATAATACTGAAACATGTTTTAGAGAAACTTAATAAGTGTTCCAGATGATCGGAAGGAGGAGAACGAGGCATGTCCATACTTAGATCTCTGTGAGGGAGAGACCCCAGGTCACAAAATCAAAGAGAATTGCCATTGCGCAGGAGTTTAGAGTGGAGCTCACCACCTTGGGGTTTGACGCAGATCCAGAGTCTGCAGGTCCAAGGTGAGACTTGAAATCCTGGATTGCTGTCTGTCAAGCCCCCAGGGGATATTTCATGCAGCTCGATGAGGACCACACTTTGAACGTTCCCCGCCGTACTTCTCACCGATGAACTGAGATTAAAACTGTACTCAGATGTCATTTTCCACCAAGGTCTCGTAGGTCTGGTTCGTATACATTGTAGCAGTACGTAAGAGGCTGACAGCGGTTAACCAGAGCCCTCCCTCATTGCGGGTAGGAATGTCAGGTGTGGCAGTCCCATTGTATAATACTCGGCAGCTCGTTAAAAGGAAACATAAGTTACTGCCATGTCCTCAATCCTAGAATAATCAAGTCAGGCTTTTTTTTTTTTTTTTTTTTTTTTTTGTAATGTATATGGTACAACCAAATAGTCTATATGGGACAACCAAATAGTCTGATTGGGACAACCAAGTAGTCTGATTGGGACAACCAAATCGTCTGAGGAGGACCAACTGGGATATCTGTGATGGATGGAAAGAATCCTTACCTTCTAGTCAAAGGTCAGAGTTCAGACTCCCAGCTAGTCTTAGCACGTCTAGACCCTTGTTTCTTTTGGTATAAAATGAGAAAAATTAAACCTACCTGACAGTGTTGGGTAGATTCAATCTAATTAGAGATTGTGTAAACTCCATGAAACTTTGCAAATGTTATTTATATCCTGTGATTAACTACTTTGTATGTAAGTATGCCGGACAACTCTGAGGCAAAGAGGTACACATGGAGTGTGGATATACAGTATGATTTGTAACATCTATCAGAGAGCTGGAGCAAGTGCAGGCCAACAGCCCAAAGGATGGAGCTATTTTTTAAAAATGCTGTAAAGTAAGTATTTAAGTGCTAAAGAGAGTCCAAGAGATAACTGGCCAGAGTCAGATGACAACAGCTCCTGAAGACTGGTAGGAACTTGGAATTGGTCTGGGGCAAGAAAGAAATGGGAGACGTAGACTGGCAGAGCAGATGAACAAACCTCTTAAGTAAACTAAGTGACTTTCTCTCATCCATAAACAGAGATTAAAATAAAATCTCGGAAAAAACAAAACAAAAAACCTCAAAGGACTCTTGTGGGGATTAGGAGAGATGATGTGTTTACAAGCTCAGTACATTTCTTACACAAAGTACATGCTCGCCAAAGCATTGAACCCTTTCTGCTTTGAGTGAGTAATATAAATCCATGAAAAAAAAAATAACAAAGCGGACATTTTAAAAGCACCAATCGCTGAGTTTTGCTTTTGTCTTACATCTCCATTAATAGATTCCCTGTTTCCTCACAGGTCACCACTCATGTGTAGTTCTGCAGTATTTCTTTACACAGATAACAGCAAAATTTCCCTTTGTTATACAAGCAAACTACACTGTGTTTGGGGTTTTAGTGCCTATTTTTTTGTTCATTTGATCTTTGTTTCTGAGGCAAAATGTCTCAGGCTGGCTTTGACCTAACTATGTAGCTGAAACTCTGGCCTTGATACCACTGCTTTAGTGTTCCTAGGGCTGGGGTTACAGGCATGCACCACCATACCCGGCAGAGGGGTGTGTGTGTGTGTGTGTGTGTGTGTGTGTGTGTGTGTGTGTGCCTGTGTGTGTGCCTGTGTGTGTGCCTGTGTGTGCCTATGTGCATGTATGTTTGTGTGTGTATGTGTGTGTGCGCATTTGTGTGTGTGTTCATTTGTGTGTGTATGCCTGTGTGTACTTGTGTGCATGTGTGTGTGTGTGTTTGTGTGCCAGTGTGTGTGTGTGTGTGTGTATGTGTGTGTACCTGCTCCCATGACTGCATATATTTGCATATCTCTACATGTTGTGGTCTTTCTTTCTCTCTCTCTCTTTCTTTCTTTCTTTCTTTCTTTCTTTCTTTCTTTCTTTCTCTCTTTCTTTCTCTCAAGGATCTTTAATTGGCCTAGAACTCTTTTCAGTATGGAGGTTGTACAATGGCTATTTAGAGGGGATCATTCACCATCACTGCTCTTTGTTCTCAGAAATGTCCTGGCTGTTCCAGCTTCTTTATGTTTCCATGTGAACTTCAGAACCAGCTTCCCCAGTTTGGAGAAGAGAGAGAGGTGAGCATCTTACCAGCATTGTTATGAGAATTGAATTAAATTTACAAACTAAAGAGAGTTGACCTGTTTGTGATGTTTGGTCTTCCTAGGTAAAACATGATACACATTTCCCTTTGCTGGGTTCGATATCATGTTGTTTGCGTCATTCTTGGCCCCATCTCACACCACTTGTAGGTACAAAGGCCAGGAGATAAAGGATAACAGGTTAGAATGACAAACAGGAAACAGATTCATCTGTCCAAAAGTCAAGAGGCCATATTCTGTATATTGGCCAAGTGGGAGAGCTAAGACTATGTCCTGAAGGAAAAGCGGGGAGAAAAAAACGCTGTCTGGACTTGATGCTTCATATTGGCTTTTTCTCTTAATTCTCATTTTACAGATCATAACAATGTCATGAGAACAATCTTCCCTTAGGATTAATTTAGCCAGAACTTCAAACCATGGGTTACTATATGCCTCACACAAGAGCTCAGCACATGCTAGAGGTTATAATGTTAATGAGGATGAAAACGAAGAAAGCATCAAGGCCCTAATGTATGAAGTAAATTGTCAAATATCTTAAAAATTCACAATTCAAACCTCTGTCAGCCAGTTTCCAAAGCCCACACTCTATCCTGTATCATTCTCCTCTGGGAAGTTCACGCAGTACCGTTCCATGTTCGTTAACTATCTGTTCTAAATATTAGCTTCCATTTCAGAAGTTACACCAGGGAAGGCTTAATAATGTATAAAAAAGATGGTCACGTTGTGTGAGCGTGAGAAGTGTGAAGGTCACACCAGGGGATGTGACAGGTTCCAGAAAGGGATGGAGGAAGGCTGGCTTTGGGAGCTTTAGTTGAGGGCGTAAAGACTGCCAGGCTCATGACTTCCTTCCCTGTGGCCTCTCTTCTAGTCACTGGGCCTCTCTGCTCCTCTGCCCTCTCCACTTCCCTCTGTGTGACATTCTCACGCAGGCTGTTCTCTCCAGGGAAGTTTTCTGATGGGTCCTTCTCAGCCCAGTGGCCAAAGGAGGCAGGTGTAATAAATAGCAGCCCTCACCCCCTTCCAGAGCCTGTCCCCTAATCACATGGCTGAAGTAGAGGGAGAACAGTTGTTCATTTGAGAGTTAAGGGTTAATCCTAAGAGCAGTGCCGGGGGCAAAGAACCACAAATGACACTGGTAAAGGTAGACAGGAACACGGCCCCTCTGTGGGCTGTCATGCAAACATTCCAAAGTACTTCTCAATATTAATATGGTATAATAGCCTGGCAAGGGGGATGCTGAGGTGGTGGTTCTTCTATAGGACTCAGGGATGATTCCCAGCACCCACATCGTTGTTTACAACTGTCTGTAACTTCAGCTCCAGGGATTCTGATGCCCTCTGCTAGCCTCTGTGGGCACCAGGTGCTCACGTGGTATACAGGCACATGTGCAAGCAAAACACCAAAACACAGAAAATAAAAATTACAAACAATAATATAGGGAAAATACTGTTTCCCAGTAATAGATTAAGAAATATATAGCAGCCAACTGTATAAATGCAGCTGTGTAAAAGCTATGTGTAAAATCTGGGCAGTGAACATACTGAACTTTAAAACCTGCATTAAATGTGAATCCTGTTCTTCGAGTGATGCGGTAATTGCACATTTTTCTCTCATCTCTTTCTTTTCATTATTACTGGTTTTGTTGTGGCATTTGTTTATAACTGTCCCTCTGATGTCTCTTCTGGAAGCCTTTTTAAAAAGTGTTTATTTTGAGGGCTGGATAGGTGGTTGAGTGGTTAAGAGTACATATTGCTCTTGCAGAAGAACAGAGTTTCCTTCCTAGCATCCACATGGGATAGCTCACAACTTTAGCTCCAGGAGAACTGACTCCCTCTTCTGGCCGCTGTGAGCACTGCACTCACATGCACATGCACACACACACACACATACACACACACACACACACACACACACACACACACACACGTTCTTATAATTAATATAAAAATAAACTCTTTAAAAATACTAATATGTTTCCTAAAACGCATATATTAACTTAAATATGTATTATGTTTTAAATTCTAGCTCATTACTTTTCTGGATTTTTGTTTGTTTTGTTTTGGTTTTATCACAATATACTTTACTTGACCAGTGTTTTTTCTTATGTCTATAAGAGTATAATGTGGTTTTGGTTGATAACTTTTTCTGTTCTCTGGAGAACTGTTTGTTTTCTCTCGAATTCTGTTTCTTTTGTTGTTTCCCAGTTCTAACTTTTTTTTTTAACCTTTCTTCAAAATTCATCCTGTGTTCTTCTTTAATTTGACAACAGAAATGATCTTCAATTTTCGAGCTTCACAATAAAATGTGGGGTGGGGCATATTCTTCGTTGAGGATTGCCTATATGTCCGTATGTCTTCAGGGAAGAATTATTTGTTATCCTGCCTGGGAATAATGGAAAAAGAAAGGCAACTAGGCAGGGCAGGCAAATTCAGAAAAGAAAGATGAGATGTAATGAAGGTTCCATAGTTTAATACGTTATTTCTCCTTGTCTTTAGCCTTCTCTAAACCCTACTCCTTCTAACTTTGAAAATATCACTTCCTAGAGGGAAGGACAGATCCAGAGGAGATGTGTAGTCACATGACTATATAAAGTGAGTAGGGGGATTTAGAGGAAGGCCCCACATCTCTGTGAAACACCTTTTAGCCAATCCCCCCTCCATTACCCAAAGAGAGCTGTGATGTGGTACCTCACTAAAGTGCCATGAAATATCAGTCCAGTGAATCTGTCTATTTTCATCAGAATTCCTCCCTCTATGCACTCAGTTTGGTCAGTAAGCTCTCTCTTACCTGCTTTTGATGTATAAAAACTAGCTAATTTCTGTTCATTTTGTGCTTCCAAGTTAATGTCTTTAAAAAGCTCAGTCAGGGGCTGATGAGGTGGCTCAGTGAGTGTTTGCCTCCATGCCTGAGATTGACCTCTGGGATCCACATGGTAGAGAGAGACAGCTGATTTCTTTAGCCTCTATGTGTGTATGGCACACATGTGCACACACACATGCTTAATTAACTAACTAACTAACTAATTAATTAATATCTCAATCATTTGAGGACTGCCTGGAGAGAATATAAGTAAAATGCAGTTAAATCACTATTCTCAAAATGAAATCTCACTTCAAATCTTTGTTTTAAGCTTTGTAAAATAAATAACGTACTATGTTTACATTGGGGGATACAAATATTAAATGACTAATTAAGTATTTATAAGGAAAAGCCCTAAAACTAGATTGTAAACAGTGAGATAAATTGAGATGATATTCATATATAAAAAATTACAGGTGTCCTTTAATCATGAACAAGTTGAAATTTATACTTAGTAAAACTGCAGTTAAAATTATACCTGAGCAACATTTTTATCATCATATATATTTTTATAATCTGTAATTGAAGGAAAGAAGGAAGGGATTGAGAGAGAGGAAAGAGAAAGCTTTTGGTCTAGCATAATGAAAAATGAAAAATCCAACCAGAAAATATCATTGTACTAGATTTCCAAATATTTGAGGAAAAATACTAAGTAGCAGAAAAACATCATGGAAGTAAACAACACCTTTCTGGTTGCATTTAAGTCACAGCATACAGGGGTAAAACCCATATCCACACCATTATCTGGCCAAGAACATGTGGCTACAGAGGCCATAGGAGAGCCATAGTGGAGAGCCTAGTCCTGTTATTTTGACAGATGGACATGGTATTAAACCTACCCCTAATAACCTAGAGTTATCCCCATGGACTATCCATCTCTCAGCCCGCATCAGCGGATGGTAGTTAACATAGGACACATTGGCACAGAAAATAAGAGAGTGTAGAATACTCAACCCTAAATGGACCATACATAGTGTAATACCTCCTCCTAGGCCTCAGCGTTCATTGCAGAAGAGGGGCCAAAGAGAGAAGAGCCAAGGATGGTAGGTGACAAGGAGAGCATGTCTTCCTCCAGGTGCACGGATGAACCTACAGAGGTTGTGACAGCACGTACATGACTTGTGCAAGCTCAGCACGGACCACATCCTAACATAGGGAGGGGAGCTGGACATGAAAGCCCCATCCCCTTAGCCATGAAGACACTGACAATTGTGAGCTGCTAGGAGGGGCAGAGTCAGTTTTCCCTAAAAGTATAATCTCTGGCAAGGTGACCGCAACTGTGCTCCCAGAGAAGGCCACACATTCAAGAACATTCAAGTAGTACAAAGGGATCTTGATTGGCTTTAAAAAAAAAAAAAAAAAAAAAAAGAACACAAAGTTGGAAGGAGGAAGTGTGGATCTGGAAAGAGGTGGGGAGGGGCAAATATGCTCACATGTGTACGAAACTGTCAAAGAACTAATAATTTTCTTAAAAAGAAAGATAAAATATTAAAAGAAAATGAGAATACGCAAATTCTAAAGTTTCAGAGATGAGATGGGCTGTGGAAGTTCTTTGATTTCGAGCTGGGAGTTAGTTAAAGGATAGCACAAAACAATGATCAGTTGGACCACTGGGACTTGCTGGTTCAGATTAGGTCAGTCCTCGTGGGAACAACATAGCAAACCCTAGGAATTGCTGTGATGACAACTAAAACTCTGCATAGCGCAGGAGGTGCCATTTCTGTTTGCCACAACGAAACCCCGAGGAAACTAAATGGAACTTTAGAGCTAATTATTAAAATCATCTGAGCTGACTCAACTTCTGCCTGTTTCTATTTGGGGAGGAGGTTTTGTGGAAACAATCACCTAATTTGTCTTGACACATCATAGGTGAGTTAACTATTTAGGAAATGAGTAGAAGGATATTGGGAGGGGGGAATCTATTCTGAAGAGACCCTGAATGGCTGTACAGCAATAGTGCATCAGAAGAAATCATTGCCACCAATACCACAAACAATGCACACCACATGGATGCTCTGCTCAGGGATGGTGTCACCATACAATTTCTCTCTTCCATCAAAGTAGGAACATTTCTTCTTCTAAATTATCAAAGCCACCTAACAGTGTTGATAGCTAAGAGTATGTTGGGACTGGGGGGCAGTTCAGCAGTTAAGAGTACTGGCTGCTCTTACAGAGGACGTAGATTCAGTTCCCAACATCCACAGAATGGCTCATAACAATCTGTAACTCCAGTTCCACAGAATCTGATGCCCCCTTTGGAGCTCCATGAGTACCAAGCACAACATGCATGGTACACATACATATATGTGTAAATAAAACACTAACATACATTAAATAGATGGATAGATGGATAGATAGATAGATAGATAGATAGATAGATAGATAGATAGACAGACAGACAGAATGGATGGATGGGTGGATGGATGGATGGATGGATGGATGGATGGATGGATGGATGAATGGTCTAATGATGAAGTTCACATTCAAGTGAACCCTTCGCAGGTTATACATATGCCAGAATACTAACCTACTAATTCCTTTATATATAACAATAGTGAACCACTATAGAGGTGGGTGTGGGTGTGAAATAAAATATTACAGCAAACAGTGAAGTACGGAGACAAGTTTACACATCTGCGATGTCAATAATGTAAACAGTGATTTATTTTAAAATGAAATGTCAATAATGCTCATTATATATTTCTCACTGTGACGTGACAAGCATCCTAGTAAACATTTAGATTTTTATCTCCATAATAGACCACTAAGGTAAGTGTAATGCCCACTTTTAGACAAGAAAGATGAGGATCAAAGACATGAAGTCATTTATCACAGCTTATAATGTAAGTAGAGAGGTGGGCTTTCAAGCTAGGACTGTCTTATGCCAAGTCACAGCATACATCTTAAAGATGAAGTTACCTATGTGACTACCACAGTTCAGAAACTAAGTGTCTGACCACAATCCAGTAATGTATGCTGTTTTGTGGAGGTCATTTTATAAGCACTGGAAGATACGATGATGACTACCATGAACCCATGACCTTGATTCTGAAGCATCAAAGGGGGTTGCAGAAACAGAAATGTAAGCAGATTTCGTTTGGATGAAACACCATAGAAAATGTGCTAAACAGAAGAGTGAGGTAGGCTGTATGAGCACAGAGGAGGAAACAATTAATTCTGGCAGAGCAATAAGCAAAGGCTGTGGGGATAAACTGGAAATGAGCTGAGCCTTGAAGGTTGCATAGATTTTGATTAATGGGAGAAGTAATGGTCATTCTGGGGCTAACAAAGGTGTGGAGGCGTGCGCATACTGCATGCCTGGGGATCACGCAGGTGATCATTGAAGAAGATTGCAGCATGCACTAATGGATGCAATGGAAAAACGAGACTGTTAAAAAGAGGTAGGGGGTAAGTGCAGATCATGAGGTCCCTGAACACTTGTTTAAAAGACTGAACTGTATTAAGAAGTCAGCAGGGAGCCATTGGGAATTTTATGAAGACAACTCTAGCAGCTGACTTAGAGTCAGCTCGGGAAAGTAGATTGACAGGGATCGAAGGTGGGAGGGAGAACAGCAGAGAAGCGCAAGCAAAGAGTCCACTTTGTCCTCCTGGGTAGCTCTGTTCTAAACAATTCTCCATCACAAACATTTGTATACATTTATAGAACACAATGATCCTTGCATGGAGTCTTCAAAAGCAAGATGTAGCAATGGAGACTAAGGAAGACATGTACACCCGCAGTCTCCTCTACATTCGAAAGGGCAGTCATCGTTTGCAGTGTGTAGGTATGGTCAGATGATTAGGGACAGGGAGAGAAGGGGAGAACCCAGCGAGGGCCTGTTACTCCTGCAACCAGGGCGGATCCTAGAATCCAAGGACAAGATTTTAGCTGTTGTTGTTCAACAGTGATTCCCCAGCCTAGCGCAGTGTCCAGCATAGCTGCTGTTCTGTGTTTGTGGAACGAATGAATAGAAGTATAGGATTACTTCCCAGAGTTTATTTGGAAAAATAAGGATTCCTCGCAAACAGAAAGAATAGGGAGAAAAGGAGAATATTTTAAGTGATTCCTCTGGGTAACAATGTTTGATGACTTTTTAGGAGCCCATGATAGTATTTAACAAACTGAAGAGTCTTTTTTAAAAAAATAAGACCTGAATATTTTAGCCAGTTGTTCTTTTTTTTATTTTATTCATTAGCACAAAATTGTTTTAATGGATATTTTATGTATTTTGTTTATAGAAGATATTGAAATGAAATTATTGAAATGAAGCTATATGGAATAATTAAATGCTAAGATTATTAACATTAATTTAAATAAACAATTAGATTAAGTACATATCACTGAAAATTTTTTACTCTTTTTTTCTTTTTTAATATCATAATTCTTTTTTAACATATATATTTATTTATTTATTTATTTTTAAATTAATTTTTATTTTTTAAATTAATTTATTCATATTACATCTCAGTTGTTAGCCCATCCCATATATCCTCCCATTCCTCCCTTCCTCCCACTTCCCCCCTACTCCCCTCCCCTCCCCTATGTCTGTATCTGAGGGGGACCTCCTCCCCCTGTATATGCTCATAGGGTATCAAGTCTCTCCTTGGTGACCTATTATCTTTCCTCTGAGTGCCACCAGGCATCTCCATCCAAGGGACATGTTCAAATATGGGGCACCAGAGTTTGTGTGAAAGTTAGATCTCCTTCTCCACTCACCAGTGGAGAATGTCCTGTCCATCGGCTAGTCTGGGTAGGGGTTCGAGGTTTAGTGCCTATTTTTTCCTTGGCTGTTGCCATAGTTTGCGGAGGACCCCAGGGCCCAGACTCGCCTGTAGTTTTCCAGGACCCGCTGGATCCTTCTATTTCCTCTTTCTCCCAGGCTTCTCACACCTAAAGTTTCAATAGGATGACCTCCCCTCTTACCCACTATCCTGGTAGGTACAGTTTTTCATGGGGACGTACACCTTGGACTAGTGTCTCGATATAAGTGAGTATATACCATTTAGCTCTTTTTGCTTCTGTGTGAACTCACTCATTATGACAATTTCTAGTTCAATCCATTTGTCCACAAATTTTGGACAATTTTAATAGCTGAGTAGTATTCCATAGTGTAAATGTACCACATTTTCTTTATCCATTCTTCTATTGAGGGACACGTAGGTTGTTTCCAAGTTCTGGCTATTATGAATAAGGCAGCTATGAACATGGTTGAGCATATGTCCCTGTTGTGTGGTAGTGCATCCTCTGGGTATATTCCAAGGAGTGGAATAGCTGGGTCTTGAGGAAGCCCTATTCCCATTTTTCTGAGAAAGCACCAGATAGCTTTCCAAAGTGGTTGTACTAGTTTGCATTCCCACCAGCAATGCAGGAGTGTTCCTCTTTCTCCACACCCTCGCCAGCATGAGGTGTCAGTTGAGTTATTGATCTTCACCATTCTGATGGGTGTAAGATGGAATCTCAGTGTCATTTTGATTTGCATTTCTCTGATGACTAAGGAGGCCGAGCATTTCTTTAAGTGTTTCTCAGCCATTTGATATTCCTCTGTTGAGAATCCTCTGTTTAGTTCTGCGCCCCATTTCTCTATTGGGTTATTTGGTTTGGTGGTGTTTAATTTCTTGAGTTCTTTATATATTTTGGATATTAGACCTTTGTCAGATGAAGAGTTGGTGAAGATCTTTTCCCAGTCTGTAGGCTGTCGCTTTATTCTCTTGACAGTGTCACCTGCCTTACAGAAGCTTCTCAGCCTAATGAGGTCCCATTTATTAATTGTTGATGTTAAGGCCTGTTAGCCAGTTGTTCAGTCACCTTTTCTTTCTCTTGCCTCTGCCAAAGATGACACAAAGTTGTTACAATAACTATTTACTATTGAATCCAAATAATATGGCAGGTTTGTTGCTTTATTCTTCTTTTACCCTTATCAACACTACTTATCATAGCACATGATGCTTCCCATGAGTGAACTAACAGCTCCAGGAAGAGATGCTGACAGGCTGGTGGACAGAAAGGAGTGATATAGCCTATGGAACTGAGTGCAGGCTGCAAAGTTGGAATAATCAGCCTATTTCACAGCTGGATGCCTTAGGTTGCTAAACCTCTGTTTCCTTTATAATTAAATAAGAATATTAAATAAATACCCTATATGAGTGTTTTGGGAATAAAGGTAAGGTATGTCAACAGCTCATATAGTACATAACACACTAATTGTTACCTCAGTGAACAATGACACAGTATACCACTGCGATTATAACTTTTCCTATCAAAGTTAATGTAAAACACTAGAAAAATTTTTGAAAAACATAAATGACTTAAAACTATGCCAATTATTTTTGACAATGAGAAAGAGGGAGAGAGACTGACAGTCAAAAATTAAAGAAATACAAAATGTATATATTAAAGTACTTACAAGCAACCCAAATTTAAAAGCATAGTCTATGTAACTAAACAAAGAGTTCTCAAAGGGAGCAACACAAATACCTAGTAAACACCTTAAGAAGTGTTCAGCATCCTTAGCCACCAGAAAAATGCAGAACAAAACTACTTTATGATCCTATTTCCCTCCAGTCAGGATGGCCACCATCCAGGAAACAAATAACAGATGCCAGTGCACGTGCGGGAAAAGGGCTGTTGATGGGAGTACAGACTAGTGCAGCCACTTTGGAAACTTTCTCAAAAAAGCTAGAAACCATGTGATTCTGCCATAGCACTCCTAGGCACATAACCTACTGCAGTTATATTTGTAAGGCTATGTTCACTATTGCTCTATTCACAGTAGATGGGAAACGGAATTAGTCTAAATATCTATCAACTGATTAATAGATAATGAAAATATAGTACACACACACAAATGGACTTTTATTCAGCTATAAAAAATGAAACTACTAAATTTGTAGGTAGGTATATGTAACTGAAAAAAAATTATGCTGAGTACAGTAACTCACACCTGAAAAGACAAAAACCATGTGTTCTCTCTCATATGTAGATATTAGCTTTGTATTTAGTTTTGTATATTTAGTTGGAGTGCCTGTAGATGCCAGTAAATTAGAAAGAAACAGTGATGGGGTAGAAGCTGCCTTAAAAGCAGGGGGTGGTGGTGATAAAACATTAGTAAAATAAAAATATGGAAGAGAACACTAAGGACATTAAGAAGTAATCCTGAAGGATGTGGGAGGATGGGAGAGATGAGGGGTCAGAGAAGTGAATCAAAACAAATCATGTATAAAGAAGCCACACAGATACCTATTACCTTGTAAGCCAACCTGAAAATATAATAACTTGAAAGAAACAGTTGCAAACAAGATAGTCTGCAGAGCTAGACAATGCTGCTTCTAGAAGCTATGGGTTATTAAACCAAGTCCCCCATAGTGGGGTGTGGGTTAGTGCCATAACAGAGGCTGCTGAAACAATACACACTCTTGTCATTCTTCTTGGTTGTCCACCAGAACTAGATGCTGTGAACACATACACACACACACACACACACACACACACAGAGAGAGAGAGAGAGAGAGAGAGAGAGAGAGAGAGAGAGAGAGAGGTTGCAAAATAAAAAGAAATCAAGCTGAAACCGAAAAGAAAGCTTCATCCCTGATGGCTAGCTTTCATGGGGTCAGAAAGTCCTGTGTCAGCTTCTAGGGGCGAAAAGGCATCCTTGGCCATACCCAGCTGTGGATCTTGTGTCTTATAATACCAACCTTCCAGGCAAGACATGCTTCTGGCTGCAACAGTGGCATGACTGTTCTGAGGCTAACCAACTACTTTCTGCTTGGTCCTGAGGTCCATTCTACAGTACCACGATTAGTATTACAAACACGGTCCAAAGGAGACCACAGGCACGGAGTGGGGAGTGGGATGGCCGACTTTCTGTTGATTATCAAGCTTGGCATAGCATCAAATTGCCTTATGCTTACACCACCAAACAAACGCTACCCTCATCTTTAATCAGAGAAGCCCGACTTTGCAGTGAACAGTGATGGATGCAGAGCTGTAAGGTGCTTAGGATAAGTGACAGTTAAGTGTCCACCCTCAACCAAGACATTGAGAGTTATCTCCTCCAAGGCTCAGTGAACACTGAAAAAAAGATGCCTAGAGCACACAAGAGCTGGAAGACAGGGAGAATGCCTGTGAAATGCCATCTTTGAGACATAACATCACATCAACAGAGAAAAGCTTTAGCTGACGTGGTGGCATTCTTTTCAGTCACATGTGAGGAATTGGACAGATGACAGGAAGGTGTACTCGGCATACAATCCCTCTCAAAGTGGTCTTCCCTACAATGCAAGTACATACATCTTATTTTCAAACAAATATCTAGTTGTACATATTTGAGTTCCTGGGAAGACTCCTGAGCATGTGTGCAGCAGTGGGTTGTTTTTGGTTTTTGGTTTTTTATTTTGAAGCTCATCATTCTTGTTTTATTCGAGGATGAAAGGACAAAAACCACAATTGCCAAGTACACAGTATTTATGTGTTGGGCAGAGGAGGAAACCATGAATAAGTGTGAGTGCAATCAGTGAAGCCAGCAATGTGCGAAATGAGAACAGTATAAAACGAGTATTTTCATCTTCTTCAACAGAAGACAGCAGTGTCTTGTTTGGAGGGCCCGAAGCCAAAGTGAGGAGGGCATCCATGCTGAGGACCGGCTGTAAGCACAAGGAAGAACAGGTCGGTAGCTTCACAGAAAAGCAACCAAGCATTGACAGTCGTGAGCCAGAGTGAGTAAGGGAGGGACTGAAGAATGTGGAAGGGGTCAGCGTGAAGAAGCAGAGCCTAAGTAGTGTGGGGATGAGAGGCAAGCCATTGTGGGAAATCCCATTCCAACCAGAGCACAGAGAGAGCCGGCCTCAGGTAGGGCGAGGAGGACACCCCTGTGGGGTCTCATAGGGAGTAGATCCGAATTCTGCAGGGTAAAAAGGATTCTAAATAGGAATGGTATGGGGATTGGTCTGGGGAATAAGGGAATATTTGTGAGAAAGAGGGTACAGTAAACAAGGAAAATTGATACAAGGTAGAAGAGTGACCAAATACATACATAAAAACAATGTGTGATGGGTTTTTCATTGCAAAGTTAAAACTTACAAATTCTGAGAGGCAAACTACTAATACAAATTGACTTGCAGACATTCTTGTGAACTCGGTAGTTTTGCTAAGTAGAAATAGCCATGGGAATAAACAGGAAGCTAAGTGTAAATATAAATGTGCAGATTTATATCCACATCTATCCTCTGAAAAGGTCCGGGCACAGTGACAACTCCACAGCCATGAACACAAAGCTGTCATTCAGGTAGAAACTTCGAGATCACTCTAAGCATTAAACCTTGGAACTCTGCCTCTAGAGAAATGACTTGCATGAGGGAAATAGAACGTGGCCAGAATGCAAGAAAATATTCAAGAATTATAGGTGCCTATCAAAAATGCAGAAGTCTGCTGCAAGAAAGAACGAGAACACTTTGTAAATCAAAATAACAACTGATAATAATGGATTACAGCTGGTGTCAGAAGTTACCATGAACCCACACAGGTATAAACGAATAATTAGGTAAGTTAATCAGTTGGTGAGAAATGGCACATTTATGTAGTTACATAAATCATTCACAAAATACTTATTGAGTAGAAAGAGAGAAAGAATAATCTCTCACAGAACAGGTTTTGTAGACACTGCTTCAACAAGTGATCCAAATGATGAACAGAACCAGCTCAAATTATGTGCTCCCTGATGACACTACATAGGACACCAGCGTGGTGACTCCTGTGAGATTCCTGCCAGAGATGTACAAAGCATGAATAACTATCAGCCACACCCAAATCCAGAGTCATGTTACCAAATAGCCTGCCTATTTCCTTAAACATTTAGGGAGATTAAAGTCAAGAAGGCTGAAGACTGTTTCTTGACGAAACACTCAACGGAGGCAACCACATCTGAACCTCATCCTTTCACTCCACACAACATCATTGAACAACTGGGGATGAAGGTCAGGGAAGCCATGTAGCAGTGTTAATTTATTTTGTGATAATATTTCGAAAGAGAATTCTCCTATCTGACAAATACTCACGAGAGACTGTGTGGGTGAAGGGAGATTTGCAACCTCCTTTCACATGGCTCAGGTGGGAAAAGCCCTTTATGTTACCATTTGTAACTGTTCGGAAATAAGGAATACTCAAACAGAACTTCATAATCACACAGCTCACTGACTTCCCTTTCCATCCCACAGAAGGTCAGAAGAGAAATAACTGTGATAACACTGCTGAAGCAGCTCCGTGGGCCCTGCTGCCCCTTGGCTTTTGTTAATTTCTCATCCATGCATTTTGTTCTCGGAACTTCCACGTGCCCTGAAGGATAAATATTCCCCTGCTTGCTCCTCTCTTTATTGTGAAGAAAGATATCAACCAATACAGCAATTTCCTTTCTTAAGTACTTGTGTCAACAAAAAAATTTTTTTTCTTCTAGCCTTCTCAGGAAATACAAGCGTGAAAAGCAGTGTTCCTTTTTCACTTGATCTGAAGCTGAGTTGAATTTCTTGAGGCTTATAATTTTGCTGCAGGGGATGTATCTTGTAAAAGGATCCATAGTAGAAAGTTCTGGGACTCAATTCTACCTCACAGGTATCCTGTGAGGGTATTTATAGAGGCAGATGTTTTGAAAAAGACAACGTAGTCCCTGAGATGATCAGAGAGTCTTGACATGGTAGGCAAAGACTGATGACAAGCAAAGTTGTCACCCAGAGTCTGAAGAAAGTGGCACGGTGACAAACATAAGACCAGGGTCAGGAGACTGGTTCAAGGGCTCTGACGCCTATCAAAGCATGCTTGACTTGTCTCCCCATAGTCCAACATGAGATGCAAACTTAGCTGAGCTGCTCGGAGGGGCCAAATGGGGCTGACATACCCCTTGGGTTGAAGATGGTTTTCTTTTTCAACAAACAGGCTAATCACTCGCTGCAGCCCAATTTGATAATATCCAGGTAGCCTAGAGTCAGGAATGTAATCACCAGTCCCTCCATTAATTGCCCGTACCCTTCTCCACAGAGAAGACAGGACCTCAGAAATCCCTTCAAATTCCCTCTGGCCACTTCTCCAGACCATAGGTTTTTTTTTTTCTGCATAGCCCCTTCCTTTTTTCCTGTCACGGCTGTTGTGTATATTTCCACCTCTGCCCTCATTCTCTGCATCTTTGCACATGCTCTCCTGGGGCCACAACTCTTCTACATTTAAAACTCTGTTTGTGCTGCACAGGATGGTCTTCAAAAAGGAAAAAAAAATGCTTGCCCTTTCTACAGATTTTTTATGGTGTTACCATCTTTTCAAATGATCTACCTTAACTTGCCTGTGTACTACTGGGTGGCCTCTCCCCCACACCATCCTCCTAGCATCTTTTCCAGGCTCTTTCTCCTATTGTTACTCTCCTCAAGTTTTATCCTCATCTCTTTTTCTCATTCTATCCATACGCCAGTCACACACATTGATTCCCCCTGCCCCAAAATATCTCCAGAATGGGCTCCAAGTGACCTGTCTGTTTCCTGAGGGAAAAAAATGTACAAGAAAGGCTTTCTTCATATTCTTTAAGGGGAATCCATGAAAACACTGGGCTAACAACTAATGAACTTGTTGACATTCCACAATCTACCTATCCAGGTCAAATGTCTCCCTGAATTTCAGGTTTGTATATTAAACACTGTTCCATGGACGTCTCAAAGCAGTGCATCCCAAGTGAAATCCACCCTTTTCCTCTCTCTATCTCTTTGATTTCCCCCATATCAGTGAACAGTACCAATAAGAGATGCCAGTAGGACATCCTACAGTCAGTCACCTTGGGCTCCTCTCTCATAGAAACTTCCACTTACAATCAAGCTACGTTGTCTGACGTTTCCCCATCCTTGCACATCTCTCATCGGACTCCTCATCCCAATCTGCTAGACATAATTCTGTGATACTTTCAGCTATGAAGACACTATGACCACTTCCTATTGTCCCTGCCACTGGGTTTGCCCCCTCCAGCTTATTCTCCCACTGCAAGCCAAGCGTGCTTTCTTTTCTTTCTCTTGCTTAAAGCTCCTCAACAGCAATGCCTTTCTACAGGAAAAACTTAAACTTCAGGATTAAGGAACAAACTAATGTGGCTTCAACCAAAATGCACTCCATCTACTAACCTTGCACTGCATTCATCAAGTTTTCCAGTTTGCTCTATATGGTCTACTGGTATCAATTGCTATAGAATTCAAGCTATGAATAGACACCTGTGTATACATGCCTCATCATCTAGGGTCTCACCATTTCAGCTAAATGTGACTACCATGTAAATTTCATTGTAAACTCTGACTTTCTGTCCACATCAGAAGTCTGGGGTAGCTAACTAATAACTTTCTTAAAACATCCAAATTTTTCTTTCAGGCCTTTACTTCCTCATACTTTTTTTATATGTACATAAGGATTGAATATTCCAACAAGTTGCTAGTTCCATAATAAGCACACTGCTCTACGTTCCTAGTTGAAGCTTCAGTGGTGGAAGCTACCTATATGTATCCTTCAGAAAGCTGCCTCTAAGGAAAGCCTCTTGCACCCTAGAGATGCAACGGGGTCCATTGAAAGATAGATGCAGAAATTCCTCGTGGATGCCCACCATAGCTCTCAGCCAGTGTTCATCTTGATGTACACATGCAGGTCCACCCAGGAGAGGAAAGTATGACTCCCATTCTTGAGGTGCTTTCCCCGTGATGAATACTTGCATGGACCGCACACTCCTTACACTATCCTCTGACTGCCATGTAAGAGCAGGTCATTCACAGGGAGTTTCTCCACACCTTACATCTACAAGCTAAAGGCAAAAGAAACAGAGGCACCTCGAGGTGTCTCTTATACACATGTCCCACTTTACACTACAATCTTTGATGGGACCTTTGGAGACTGGGAGCTTCTCAGGGACTCAGGTCCTGCCTGAAGTCTTCTTGTTTCTTCCTAGTTCTGTGGGATGCCAAGGCCCAAAGTGGCAAGAAAGTAGGGGAGAGCACCAGAGGTTAAGAGCAAGCAACCTGCATTGTACCTAGCTGTCAACCAGGATGCTTAAATGGGAATATAATAGATGAAGCAACAGGGAGTCCTGACGCTATCAAGTGACATCTGGAGACTAGTGCATCACTTCCTGCAATAAAGCAGATGGGCTAAATGATCTGGATGCCGAGTGGTTGTTTTTTTTTAAACAAATAACTTTCAGAAAGAATAGATTATAGGCAGAAGAGAGAACATAGAAGAGGAAAATTGTGAGGCAAAATGCTTTAGGTTTATGAAAAATATGACCTTATTTATAGCGTTCATTCTCACCACATGCCAGCTATCTATTGCATCCATTTCCACAAAAAAATCCCACCAGAAGTGATGACTTGTCAGAGAAAGACACCAATGCTGACATTTCAGCATGGGCAGATCCAACATGGAGTGTTTGGAGAACTCCTAGAGCCTTGGTGAGCTTCTGAATCATTAGGCTTTTGGTGTGTCTGACGCTAAACTCAGGGTTGTAGAGACAGGACAGATGATTCACCAATGCCTTATTTTATCCTCTCAGTCCTATGTAGAAGAGTCAGTTAAGGCCTAGGGAGACTTGCAGTTGTACAGAAGAGTCAAGTAAGGTCTAGGGAGACTTAAAGTGAGCAAGAAAATAGTGGTGTTAAAACCATTCTTCATAAACCAGACAAGTTAGCACTTGTGTTAGTTACTGTTCTAACAGTTCTGGGAAAAAAATACACTGAGAGAAGCAACTTAAGGGAGAAAGGGTTGATATTGGCCTATAGTTCAGAGAAACATAGTCTGTCATGTAAGGGAAAATGGCAGAAGATAGGGAAGTCAAGATGTCAGGAGTCAGAGGCTGGCTGGCCACTTTGTATCCACACTTAGGAAGTGGAGCATGAACAGGAAATGACCAAGTTATAGCCGCGGGACCCACTCTCAATGACTCACTTCCTCTAACAAGGTTTCAATTCCTGAAAGTTTCACAACCCTCCCAAACACCACCACCAAAGTCATGAGTCTATGTGGGACATCTCAGATTCAAATTACACAGCACTGCCTTAAAACATGGGTTGTATGTATTGTTTACTTATTTATTTAAACAGAGCTGTGGCTTTGGATAAGGCAATGACGAGCAAGGACGCATTCATGGGGAGGTGTCTCCTGAGTATCAGTTGATCCATTTGGGACGAGAAGAGAAAGAAATTTGTGCATCACAGATAGAAATTCCTTCCCTTTGTGAACTTCTGTGCCAGGCACTGGCTTTGCCACCTCAAAGCTTGCCCTGTACTACCTGGATTTCTCCCGTTTTATATCACATGCTGTAAAACGCCAGCCCATGCCTAAAGGACCTTATTTCATGCTAATTATTCAAAGCCAACTTCCTCAGCCACATATATTTTACTTCTTGGTGGCCCCTTCCCACTGAACCTGAACTCTTAATGTCACATCTGGGCCTGTCTTGCTTACCATTAGTGTCCATTATGGATCTTCCACTTATTGAGCTGAAAGTAGTGTAAAATCACTAATGGATGTGTCAGGAATATGTGAGTTTCTAAAGACCCATAACCTATCTGCCTATTCCCGACCTTCCATATGTCAGATTGCTTAGTGTCGAATTGACCAGCTGTCCCAGAGAGCCCTTTAACCCTGTGGCCCTTGAAGTAACTTTACAATCTTTTTTCTGGAGGAAGTCTTCCTCATGAAATGGTCTTTTTTTCCCCCAGGGGTCTTCATCTCCTGAAGGTTTCCCTTGCTTAGTTCATTGACTGGTTTGCACCCGTCTGCTCTTATATTTCTGGGATCATCATTTGATTGGAGGAAGAACAATATTTCTAAGTAGGAAAGTTTCATGGAGACTTTGATATCAAGTAAGGTCTGAAACAGACCAAGTGGCTATGAATTCTCCGCTGCTCCATCTTTCCCATATATAAAATGGGTGTTATCTATCCCTATCTCTACTCAATTCATGGAAACTATGAATACCATTTCACAACCTTAGAAGCTGACCTTCACACTAAATGTGGTTTGTTGATGTGACATCATATCACATGCCTCTCCTATGGCATCATTTACTCCCCACCATATTACTTTTATGGTTCCATGGCTGTCCCTTGCAACCATTAGCAACAAGTCCATTATAGCTCAAGAATTTCAAAGTAAAAGACAACTTGATATAAACTGTCAGTTTTGAAACCAAGATGACCTGATGTTAGACCTACCTCTTGGATGCTATGGCTTTGTCAATCTTTTAGGCAGGCTTACCTATCAGATGAGTCATATGACTACAAGACAAATATGATGGTAAGATCACATGCAATTGGCTCTTGGCCTAAGCACCTCCTACTATTATATCTAGCATTGTTTATTAATAAATATTTTAAGGCTATTATCAGTATTTTGGTTACACACCAGGATTTAATGATAAGAAAGGCCCTATTGATGAAGAAACCACACACTTGACTCATAGAACATGAAGAAATCAAGCTGGTACTCATCTGGATGTTTCATTCCTACTGTCTAGACTTTATTGTGCTGGAAGTTTCTACCAGAGAAGAAAAGTAGTCACCAGTCTTACCTAACTGTGAATTCTGTGAACTACAACAATCACTAATCTACCAAGACACGCCCACTGGTGCAATTGTGGCATGGATATCAATGTAGCAAGCAGCCACTTTCTGACTGAATTTAAGAGACATAGAACGTCTGTTGTGAGATTCTTATCTTCTAAAAGTGACAGAGAAGTTTTACCTAGGATATCTCAACAGCATGGCTGCCTAAACAGTTATGATACCAATAGACATGCTAACAGAGAAAGGAAAAATCTCATGGGATCCCACTCCTAGACAAAGAGCTACAGTCAACTAATGATGAGAGAGAGAGAGAGAGAGAGAGAGAGAGAGAGAGAGAGAGAGAGAGAGACTGAGAATTAGTCTCTCCCAGGGATGGGTTCCATAATTGGTTATACAATAGAATATGGTCAATCCTGAAATCATATATGCACAACCCACACTAAATGTAGTCAACAAGATATATTTATGTATTAGTGCATATATGCATAACAACAACAATAAAAAGAATCCATCAATTTGAAAAGGAGTGAAGGAGAAATATAGAAGAGATCGGAAGGAAGGAATGTGGGAAAAGTTGGAAGTAGAGAACATGGGAGAGGTTGGAGGAAGAACAGGGAATGGGGCAAGTGATACAATTGTATTTTAACTTTAAAACTATTTAATAAAAACTGAAAAAGGATGACACAACTAAGAGATGGATATTGAGAAGTAGTAAGAGTATAGGGTCAATATGATCAAAATATATTGTACAAAATTCTCAAAGAACTAATAAAATGACAAAAATAAATATTAAATAATTCAAAAGTAAAGTTATAGTCAAAGGCTATTATTATAGCATTTTTTTTTTAGTTAAGCAGCAAAAGATAACTCAAATTTAGCTGCCAAAAAGAGATGGTTGGTTATAATGCTAAATCTTTTGTTACAGAATTTGTACTTCTTAGGATAGTCTACAAAAATAATCCTATAAAAACTGTCCATGGGCGTGTGCAGAAGAACCCTCACTGAAGGAGTAGCTTCAACAGAAAAATGCAAAGATAACTTGGCGCTATGTGTGAAAACAGGTAGTTAACAATACGAGAGAATATTGATTGTGTTTGTAAACTGAAGAAAAACAAAAACAAATGAACAAATAAAAAACAGAATGAAAAGCACAGTAAAGTTCTTTTAAAAAGGTAAGCCTTTTTAAATGGCGAGCCTTCTATCCTACATAAATGCTTCATTTGAAAGGGTACAAAGAATAGGATGGTGGCCACTCTTAGCTTCATATAATTTTACATGCTTTAATGCTGGTAAGATGTGTTTTATTTTGTATTTATGTGCTGAAATAGATAATGAGGTATATTTATAATCTCATTAAAAATGAAAACAATAAAGTGTTTGAAAAGGGTGATGTGGATAAGTGAAAACCATAATATTTCACAAGTAGGAGAGCTCAGAAAAGACAAAGCGCTATTGTTGTGCATGAAAGCCAAAAAGCTTTCATCAGAGAGAGTGACTCAGAGCTGATGACAGCCTCACAGAAAGTAACCACAGCCCAAGACCTGGCTTCATGGGTTCAGTAATGCAATTCAGAAATGTGTTTTGAGTGCCTGCCACATGCTGGGACCTGTGCTAAGCACTCTTCATTTAATCATTTTGGCAAGCCTATGAAGTGTGAACTAAGGTTGTGTCTATTATAGAAGAAGAAGCTAAAAGTCAGGTGTGGCTAATAAACAGTGGACCCAAGAATAAAACCCAGGTCATTTCAAATATTGAGCCCGAGCTCTCACCCACAGAGTTCTGGTGTTTCTATTACTCGTTCTGTCAGCTCACACAGGCTCATGAGGAACGTCTCTAACTGAGAAGGTGAGCAGGGGATGAATACCTAAGCCGTTTATGCTAATCACCCCATCAGAACACCGTCCTGCCCTAGATCAGGTTTCTGGGGAAGATGATGCCATGGTATTAATGACCAGGAGTTGGATACTGTAGAACATACTTCATTTCAGCTAAGGAAACTGGGAAGCAGAATCAAGATGCTGGGAAATAGAGTAGCCCTGGAGAGAGACATCCTGCATCTCCGACCAACTGGCTTAGGAAACTCCCTAGACACCGATTTCCTCATCAAGAAATACTGATAGTGACAGTCCGGTGTTGTATTATTCTTACAAATAGTTAATGGCATAGCTTTCGAAGTCCTGAATTCTGTGATCATCTATACAGGATCTATATAAAACTGGGCCCGTCAATATCCTATTTCATGGGGTGGGGGAAGGGGTCAAGACATCTTGAGAATTTACATGCAGTTAATGATTAGTAAAAGCATATTTTCTTCAATATGTCAGCCACTGGGAAGGTATCCATGCTCCTGTGAACAACCCCTCATCTATGCTTCTATCAGCAATTCTGATGAGACTAGTTGGGTCATCCCAAAGATAGAGAAAATTGAAGGTGGACTAATTGGGAAGAGGAGCAGGATCAGCCGAAGTGGGAGGACAAGATAGAGCACCAGGAGAGAACATGATGAAAAAATAGATTACATATATGCATATATTAAATTATCATGATATGTACAGCTAAAAATAACTATTCGGTGAGTGTGATTGCAGATGCAAAATTTGTATTTTAACGTAATTGTTTCACTCTGACACTGTTGCCGATGCAGGTCTCTATGTGACACGCCATCTCCGTCTGTCTGACAGGTTTCCTATCTCACTGAGTAAGTGAATAATCCCCTTCTGCCAGACCCTCATTATCACATTGTCACACAGTCCACACCCTTCACTCGGCAGGTCACTCCACTGTTGATTTGATTGTAGGTCTCCGTGGAAACGGGCTGCCCAGGAAAATTCTTGGTCACTTCCATTGGATGTTTGCCAAGTCTTCATCAGAAACATACTCCTGGATCATCAGTAAGTTCATTTCTGACAAAGCAAGCTTTCCTTGACCCAGGTTGTGCTTTCTAAGTGCGCCCTCTGCTAGCATAGTTTCCCTTGGAAAGGGAACAGATCAGACTAGAGCAAGGAACCCGTGTTTTACGAACTCAAGGGGATTATTTTTCTTTCATCATTTCTCTTTATTTTTTTTTTTCAAGGAGGATGCAGACAGAACATCAGCTGCCTGGTCTTCCTCACCTGGTATGACTCTAACTTTCCTGCATGACTTGGCCAGTGCTGTGCTCAGCATGAAGTCCTGAACTACTTGGTTCACAGACACAAAGATGCTTCTTAATTCCCTCCCTCCCCACACACATCTTTTTTTTTTAACACCCTAGAATCTCCTTTTCTGTGCCACTCCATGTTCTGCTTTCCCTATTCTCTTCCAGGTACACAGCAAGATTTGTAGCTCTTAAGTCTGATCCTACATGGAAATATGTGTGAACACCAGAGAAGAAGCTATAAATCCATTCCAAATGAATTTACAAAGACACTATGCTATTCTGCAAAGCACCTCCATTACTCAGCAATCTGCCAGGGGTGCTAATGAGTGACCTGCCAAAGGCTCATTTGCCACTTAGCTTGCTAGTACCAAAGGAGTCACCGAACAAGAGACTGGCAAGGCATGTGGAAGAGAGGGGACTAAGAGGGAGCCAGGTACCGGCTGGCCATTGGATCTTGCATCTATAGTATGAAAAGCCAAGAGGGCGGGGCACCTGGAACAGTGGTTCTCAGTGCCAGAGAAAGCCTTCATGAAAACTACCAAAATGGTTTCTTTCCTATGATACTCAGTAGAATTGGGTGGATCTCTAAAATCTTTACTTATGGCCTGATCGTTGAGCTGATCTAATGTCCATTTCTATTTTTGGAAAACACTGATCTACTTTAAGTCATGTGTATTGTAAGAAGCTGAAACTGGCCAAGGATTGGATGTGACTGAGAGTGGCCTACAGTGGAAGTAGCTGGCTTGTTTTGTCTTGTTTTGTTTTAACAGAATAAAGCCTCATAGTCAAGGCATTAGCATAAATACTCTCTCCACATCACTAAAAAAAGAATGCTCGTATCAAGACAAATGAGGAAATGATGACTCAGAAAACACAGCCACCCTGAACCCAACGCCTGCCACAAGGACAGGCTCACAGTACCAGAGGCAGAGAAGAGAAAGCAATCCTGTCCATTTGTAGAGGAAGAAATTACTCCTGCCATTTTCTTCAAATGTCCCTTTCCACCAAACCGCAGACTGTTTCCATTTGCTCTCCAAACACCTCTCACTCCTACACTTGTACATGGTACAAATGGCGGAGAGCCTCTTTCTGTTGCCATGGTACCACTACAATAAGCTGTTTTGAAGTGTTAGATATTCTGAAATGACAGGCTCTGTTTCAAGAAATGAGGATGCTGCAGGGGTCACTGAAAATTGCTGGCCTCCTCTGCATCATGGTTATCATGAACGAGCCGAGCCGCTATACAGGGACTGCATTCCCAAGACCACAGATCCTAGGCTACCACAGCCTACCCCAAATCTGATCCCTGCATATATGTGATGACAGCTCACTTCTGCCAGGGACCTAATTAAAAGGCCTCAGCCACCCAGTGGCCGTCTCCAGCTGTTTACTGTGCAGTCCACAGCGAACAGGGCCTGTGGATGCTTACCTTCAGATGGAAGGTTGAAGCACACGGGGATCTGAATTATGGAAGGAGCGTTGTTCTGACAGATCAGTATCATGTATCAGTCTTTTTCCCTTTGCTTTTGCTTAGCTGCATTTTCCCCTTCACAAAAACAAACACAAAAACAAACACAAAAACAAAAAACAAAAAACAAAAACAACAACAACAAAAATAATGGTAGATCAACCGCCAGCTTGTCTATTAGGAGAACTTAAATTAACCCCTATGTTTTAAACACAGCCTTGAAGCAGCCATGGTTTATTCAAGGCCTTGCCTGCTTCTTGTGTGATGCAAATATGTACCTTCCACACAGCATTGTTAATGGCCCTAGAATAGAGTCACAGTTCATTCATTTCTATAACTGCAAGTGCCTGGCACATACTTAAGCACTTATTAATGTTTGTCAAGTATTCAAAACTTAAAAAACATTACACAGCAAATTCAAGCACACCCAAAGTCTATACAACTCAGTGGACTTCTACACAGTTAGAATGCGCATTCAGAATGAAATCCATGTAGCTTCACATTAAATTTTACACTTTTAGAACTGAATATATCTTGTGCATTTATCTACTTTAATGCATTTATAAAATAAAAAAACTTTAAGTATTCAAAACTTTAAAAAGCAAGAAAATTACGTGCATATACACATGTTTACCTGTTCATTCGAGAGACATGAATATAAGCTTGGCTTAGTAGGGAAATGATAAGAACATCAAGGAAGAGAAACATGAAAGCTGCCGTGCAGCTGTTCCTGTTAGCACATTTTGGCTGGTGGTATATGCTCCAGGAGTTCACTTGAGTCCAGGTCCCTGAGACCTGAAATGTAGGATTCAGCCAAGGGAGAAACAAGGCCGGAGTCTTTTGAATGCAGGTCCCACGCGTGTTTTTATATGTACTAAGAACTTACTGGTAGATTTAAGACAAAAGGATGGAAGATACCTACACATCAATAGCTTTGCATTTGCTTGATATACAGCATTTCCTTGGGGCTGTAAGTCGCACATGTTTAACAGTTTGGCATGAAAACAAACACTCTGGATGAGAGCACACCGTAAAGTACAAAATAATTTGCTGTGACGCCAAAATCTATGGGCATCAGAAAGACCCCAGAGAGACCAGACTTACAATGAAAACTAGTACTTAAAGTAAAAGTAGGAGGTTGTTTTTGTTTTTGTTTTTGTTTTATTTTTTATTATTATGGAGATGGGGGAGACATTTCAGAAAAACTTAGGTTCTGAACTCTACCATGTAATGAAATCCTAGCAGTTTGTAGGCAATCTGGTGAGGAACAGGCCCCAGATGACCAGCTGGCATTTGTGTCTCCACTTGAGCGGCCGAAGATTTTCCTACAGCATCTAAATGTATGCTCTTTCATACCAATTGTATGAATACTCACATGCCCAGTCTGCTTCCAGGCTGTGGTAGCCAACATCAAACCAAGTTTTACATAACTGTAAGTATAGATAAAGCCATAGAGGCTATAACAGATAAGGAATAGATAACCAAAGGAAAGAAAAAAACAAACACCAAATACTAGGTGAAGTAGCCTCTGTGCACCTGCGTTGCCTTCCTCACTTGACTTTAAGGCAGTCTTCACGCAGGGGTGAAAGGGGACTTCTGTAAAGTTAGTGTCAGATAAAGGGGAAAGAATAGGGAAAGTCTTCATAAATAAAGCACCTGGCACCAAGGGGTTAAGCGAGCATCTGTACTTTTGAAAAGAAATAATCAAAGAAAGCAAGTTAAGAATCCGCTGTGTCAGTAAGAGCTCAGAGAGGAAGAGAAAGAGGAGGGAGTGGGGAGCCACAGGAGAGATTAGGGGAATAATAAGGACCCTTTTCATACACCTGCCCCAGCGTAAAACGCAAAGAACGGGACAGATATAAGCCCACTGACAAATGGAAGGCGCATTAACTAACCGATTAGCAGAGAATGATCTGCATGCTGAGCTTCACTCACAGAGAAAAAGAAGGACAGGGACAATTAGGAGCTACTGTGACAGGATCAGAAAGCCATGGGGGAGCAGTGCCAGAAACAGAGGCAGGCTCTGGCAGCTGGAATGCAGCAAATTAGCAGGGCCCCTACTTCTTAGAGCCTAGGGAGTTGGTAATAAACCTGGACAGTGTCGGCAGATGTCTTGTCAGATGGAGCGGCAGTGTAGGGTTTCAGGGGGCTGCAGAAGTGTGGCTCCAAATGACTCCAGAGGCCCAGGAAGTTGTGGGCGGTGCCAAGAAATGAGAATACTCAAAGGCACCGGGGCAAACGCACAGTGCACAGGAATATATGTGAATACACACTCACAACAAGGAGAGCAAGGCTAGCCTATCGGGTAGCGCACGGTATACTGTCCATAAAGCACTGACAAGTCAGTCTTGCCCCCAGAAAGTGCACGGCAGCAAGTTTCACTTTGTGTCACTACCGCCCTCGTTGAAAGCATTTACCTCTGATTCGTCGAGCACCACATGACAAGTGCCACGGCGGCGACAAGTGTCACACTGGGGTTAAGTGTGCCGTGTACGGACCGTTTCATTCAACTCTCAGAACAACCTTATGTTTATTCTCCTTGTAAAGTTCCAAGATTTTAAACGATCTAAACTGCTACTACTTATGTATGAATGGCCGAGGAAGGTCTGGCCAGATCGGTCTGCCTTTGAGTAAACTTCAGTCTTAACGTTATCTCGGAGCAGGAACCGAAAGCTGTCCCTTCACTCCTCCCCCCTCCCCCAATGCCGGAACTCACATTTGTGACATGTGGTTAAGTAGAATGGCACCGTGAGTCAGCTGATGCTACATGGGTTGCACCTCTGGCGGGAAGAACCGAGGCTTAGGATTTTCAGGCCGAGTTTACAATCCCGCTGACCCCATGATACTTGACCATCCATTTTAACCTCAGTCTCCTCAAGCACAAATAAGAAAACTATGGCATAGATGGTCATTTCAGAATTCCATGAGCCAGCTCAGGAGGTGTCTGGGATTTTGTTCTAATTCTAAACTGACTTCATTATAGCTACATGAAAACAAAATTAATCCATGCACTGGAAAGATGGCCCTATGGCTACAATATCTGCTCTACAAGCATAAGGACCTTAGTTCAGATTCCTAGCACCTACATAAAAGCTGGGTGCGATAATGTACATTTGTAAGCTTAGCCCTGGGAGATAGAGTCAGGGGGATCCTGGGGTCTCAGTGACCAGACAGGCTAGCAGAAACGTTCAGGTCATGGTTCAATGAGAGACTCTATCAAAAAATCAGGTGGACACAAAGTTGATATGGGTGGGGAGAAGAGGTATGGGAGAGGGTATGGGGGGAAGAGGTGGATCTTGGGAGAGTTAAGAGAGGGAATTGTGGGTGAATGTGCTAAGAATACACGGCATGAAATTCTCAAAGAATCAGTTAGCTTTTCATAAGGTTAACGTTAAATGCGAAGAGCAACTCAGTGTTGACCTCTGACCTCTGCATGTACATTCATCGGTGCACACACATAACATACTCACAAGCACAAATTTACAATCCCAAGTGGTCAGCCTTAAAACCATGTACACACAAGCAACAGTAAAAAGGACTCTGAAGTAGAAATGATGTTAGTATATGAAATCCTCCAAAAATTAAAATAAAAGAATAGTAATCCATGAAATAAAAAATCCTTTCAACCCTGATGTTACAAGTTAAATTTATTGAGAAATTATTACTCTTCTTTTACTGTTACTTTTATTGACAATAGTTTTTATACAATATAGTCCAATTATAGTTTCCTCTCCCCCAGCTCCTCCCAGCTCCTCCTCTCCTCTTCATCAACCAGGTGCATCCCATGACATTGCTAGAATAGTAAGTCATCTCAAGGGATGCTCAGCCTGAGATCGTCCACATCTTAGAGAGGAAGTCACAAAGGTCCCCTCTAAGTCATTCAGTACTGAACACCAGCTCAAATGGCGAATTCCAAAGCCTCAAAAGATAATGGGATTACTTCCAAGAAGGTATCCATGGAGTGAACCCTCATGTGCTCACCACCCACTTCCAATAAGGAGGTGCATTCCCCTGGACTAGAACTATTTGAGGAAATCTGTGCCACTTTGTTTTAAGACAATGCATGTTTATATTTGCAGACTCGACTAACGTGTGTCTCAGCAGTTCTTTCTCCTCTTCCCATTTCAATCCTTCATTCGCTTCATCGTTCACTTCAAGGGTGCAGGCTAAATTGAATTTAAGTAATTTCGTGATTTTTTTTTGTGTGTGTGTGTATTTTATTGAGTCAAAATCACTCCTCCTTCAATCCATAATTATGGAGTTCTCAGAGGTGAGAAACATGAGAAGTGCTGGGTGACTGGATTGGAACAAAAGCTGCTAACAGAATAATGTAGACACAGAGGCAATGGAACAATGAAGGAACTAATGTATTCTGCTCCCAAAAAGGGACTCCCAGCCAGCCTTCGTTGAGCATTGCTAAGTGGTTTTCTAAGTTTTTTTTTTTTTAATTTCAGAGAGCTTAATGCTTATCATACTCAAAACTACCCTATGAATGAAGTGGTGATTAAACCTCATCATATGGCTCAGGAGAGTGGAGCATCCCTAGGCAGATAACTTCCCAGACCTCACAGTCAATGGGTAAAGAGGTTGTCATAATCCAATCAGTCTTGTTCTGAGCCCAAGCTTTTAACCTGTACACCTTTTCTGCCCTCTCTGGGCCTTATATTCTATGGGGGTGTTTATTGTAGAGACATCCCTCTGAGATTTTAATTACCCTCTTACAATGAAGCCTTCTCATTAACAATAGTAATCTTCACATCCGTGTAGCCTGTTGCTTGTTACAAATCATGTGATGTGCATCTATTCTTGACCTTAGGGGTCCAGACCGACACAAGCATCGTTCGTTTTCGTTGCAGCATCTGAGAGGTATAGTGCCTTGTCACTCATCCCATCTCACCTTTGTCACTCACAAAAAAGAATTTAAATCCAGTACTTAGGATTCTAGCCCTGGAATCTGCAGGGAGTTTTTACAGGCCCCAGGAACTCACACTTCACAGAACTCCCTGGACAGCAAGACTGATAATTATTGTGCACTTATTCTGCCAAGTGCTATGTAAAACATTTTATTGATCTTGTTCAAGCCATTCATAGCCCCAGAATGTGAGTTCAGTTACATGCTTTTTAGATAGGACGATTCTGAAGGTTGGATAGATTAAGTAGCTCACCCCAGGCCATATGGCTGCACACTGACCTGAGAACCATCTACCCCAAGCTAGGCCTGACATGTGAGCATCCGCTTACTGAATTACAAAATCAATGTACTGAGAGCATATTGCTTTATGTTGGAGAACATTGATTTTGTGAGATATATGGAACCATGGACCACTATATAAATGAAACTTCATAAATTAATGATCTCACAAGAATGCCAACAGCCAAGAAAAGATACTTATTGCTTTAGAATTGATGCAAAGCTGGAGTTCCCAAAACGTGAGCACATCTTACAGGGCAAACCCAGAACCTAGAAGGGTTTTTCATCGGTGCTTTTTGATATAAGGCCCTGAGAAATCAGGAAGGAATAAGTAAATGAGGAATCACACAAACAAGCTGTTTGCAAGAAGCAAACTGTCAGAAAGGAAGGAAGAAGGAGAGACTCTCTACTGGGAAGATGCTGAGAAGAATGGATGACTGGAGGAAGGCGCCCTTACAAAGTCCTGTCACAAGGAAGATCCTTGAAAGCTTGAACAAATCTCAGGCCCTGACACATACAGATCTCTGGCCTATAGCTCACACAGAAAGGATAGAATTATTCGAAATGAGTCCTGACTTTAAGGAATAAGTGAGTACAAAAACAAAAGAAACAGAAAAAGTGAAAGTGCTTAAGAGAACATGTATTTTAAAAACTCCTCAATTGGCATCTGTGGTCTCTTAGGGTTTTCAGGACCTCTGCCCAGGCCTTTCTGGCTTTTATGGTCTCTGTTGCAAAATCAGGTGTGATTCTGATATGTTTGCCGTTATATGTCACTTGGCCTTTTTCCCTTGCAGCTTTTAATATTTTTTTCTTTGTTCTGTACCTTCAGTGTTTTTATTATTATGTGGTGGGATTATTTTCTTTTCTGGTCTAATCTATTTGGTGTTCTGTGAGCCTCTTGGCATCTCTTTCTTAAGCTTAGGAAAACTTTCTTCTATGATATTGTTGAAAATATTTTCTGGGCCTTGGAGCTGGGAATCTTCTCTTTTGTTTATTCCGATTATTCTTAGGTTTTGTCTTTTCATGGTGTCCTTAATTTTTCTGATGTTCTGTGTCAGGAATTTTTCAGATTTAACATTTTATTTGACAGGCGCACCAATTTCTCCTACACTTGAGATTCTTTCCTCTACCTCTTGTATTCTGTGGATGATGTTTACCTCTGTAGCTCCTGTTTTCTTCCCTAAGTTTTCCTTCTCCAGGATTTTCTCAGTTTGTGTTTTCCTTATTGCTTCTATTTCTATCTTCAGATCTTAAACTGGTTTTTTATTTCCTTCACCTGTATGTATTTTCATGTTATTCTTTCAGTGATTTATTCACTTCCTCTGTAAAGGCCTCAAACTATCTGTACCTTCTTATATTTCTTTAAGAACTTTGTTTCCTCATCTATCATTTTCAGAAGCATAGATTTAATATCATTTTCCTGAGTTTCAGTTCTGTTAGGGATCCAGGGATGTTTGACATAGGATAACTGGGTTATGAAGATGCCATATTGTTCTTGGGGTTTTTTTTTTTTGTGTGTGTGGTTTTACACTGGCCTTTAACCATTTGGTTGTTTGGTATATCCTGTTTCCCACTGGAGTTCTTGAGGTTAGGGAAGATCCCTGGGCAGGAAGCTGAATGTTCCCATAGGTGCCCTCCTCAGATTGTTGGGAATGGTCTCAGACTGGCAGGTGGTTCTCAGGGACTTGCTAAAATCTCTTCTCGGGGACCAAGTGAGCACTTCAGGAGCCTGGGGACAGTACATTCTGGCAAGGATGGGAAGAAAGGGGAACACTCCTTCAATGCTGTTGAGAGTGCAAATTTGTACGACCACTTGGAAATCAATCTGGCGCTTTATCAGAAAATTGGGAATAGCTCTACCTCAAGACCCAGCTACAGTACTCCTGAGTATATACCCAAAAGATGCTCCACTGTACAATAAGGACATTTGCTCAACTATATTCATAGCAGCTTTATTCATGATCACCAGAATCTGGAAACAACCTAGATGCCCCTCAACCAGAGAACGGATAAAGAAACTGGTATATTTACACAATGGAATACTACTTAGCCATTAAAAACAAAGAAATATTGACATTTGAAGGCCAATGGATGGAACTAGAAATGATCATCCTGAGTGAGGTAGCCCAGATCCAGAAAGACATGCATGGTCTATACTCACTTATAAGTGGATATTAGCCACATAATACAGAATAACCACACTATAATACGCAGACCTAAAAAAGCTAAACAACAAGGAGGAACCTAAGGAAGATGCTCAATTCTCATTCAGAAGGGAAAATAGGACAGACACCAGAAGCGCTTGAAGAGAGGGAACCATAGCGGTCCTCTGAAAGACCCCACCCAGCGGGGGATCGAAGCAGATGCTGAGACTCACAGCCAAACTTTGGAGCAGAGCACAGGCAGTATTGTGGAAGAGCTGGGGGATAGAAGGACCTGAAGGGGTCAGAATCTCCACAAGAACAACAGAGCTAACAAATCTGGGCCCGGGGGGACTGGCAGAAACTGATGCACCAACCAAGGACTATGCATGGTGAGGGCCTAGACCCTCTGCGCAGATGTAGTCGATAGGCAGCATAGTCTCCATGTGAGTCCCATAATATGTGGAGCAGGGGCTGCCTTTGACATGGACTCTGGTACCCACCCACTCATTGATCACTTCCTCCATGAAAGAGCAGCCTTGCAAGGCCACAGGCAAGAAGATGCAGCAAGTCCTGGTGAGACTTGATAGGCTGGGGTCAGATGGGAGGTAAGGAAGGTTCTCCCTTACTGAGGACTATGGGAGAAGGAAGAGGAAGGGGGAAGAGGAAGGGAGGGTGTGACCAGGAAGAGACAAGGGAGGAGGCTACAACTGAGATGTAAAGTGAAAAAAATTAAAGATAAATAAAAATTTTAAAAAGAAAGAAAACCACCGAAACAGAGCAAGTAAAAGTTTTGAACAACTATTACAATTTTAAAAATAAAATAATCACCTTCTTAGGAAATCTTTAGAGAAGAGATTTAAAAGCTCAGAGGAGACAGAAATATACAGCAAGATGATAGAAATTGAAATGTAAAGTAGAGAAAAATGCAATCACAAGTTTAAAAGAAATTAAAAGCACCATAAAAAGCAAAGAAATTGGCTGAAAACAACAAAGAATGTGAACATCAGGACTGAGAAAAGATAAATAAAAAGAAATGAAAAGTTTAAAAAATTAAATCAAAGTGAATAAATAGGTCCCAGGACCAACACAGCAGAAGAAAAGCACATGATGTGTTTGCGCTTCATGACAGAGGCCCAAAACAAAGGAAAAATTTTGACAAGAGTGCTTGGGGCTGCATTGGAGAGGAGTGGGAACACAGCAGAAAGGTTAAAGGCTAAAGAGCTACACGGTGACTTTATAAAGAAAACCTACCATGTGGCATCTGGCGTAACATCTCTCACTAAGAGGGACTCAGCAGGCCAGCAGAAGGGTAAACAGAAGGCCCACGCAAGTCTCCCTCATGGCATGGACCATCTTCTGCTGGAAAACCCTGTAGCCCGTGGAGATGCTGAGCCCAGTTAGGGGAGCTACTGTGCTACCACACTGCTGCACCACATACAGAGGAAAGTCCAGCCCATGCACAGCATTCTCCAACAGCTACTCCCCCAAATCCCAGGCACCAATGTAAACTCCGCCCACCCCTGCCACAGCCCCACAAAATACCCAAGCAGCCCACATTGTGTGGTTGGTTCCATAAAACATCTGGATAGTTTCCACGTCTTCCCACCATCCACACAATTCCACTGGGGCCCATGCAGCAGCCAAATGACCCTACACAAATATTGTCAGCCTTAGGAAGCAGCCAGACAACCAGTCTTGACAGACTTAACCCGAAAGGCCCCCAAAAGGCCTCCAAAAGGCCCCCAAAAGGCCCTCAAAAGCAGAGAAGGAGCCATGCTCAAACACACACTGACTTGTGAAATATCTCTGCCTTTTCAGAATGGGTCGGTCCTCTTAGGCACTGAGGAAGTCTGCCCTTCTGTGGCCCCAATGAGCAGCAAGTACTACTGAGTATGCCTTGCAGCAATAACATGACTCTATTGAAATGACCTTCACTGGACCTATAAAAATTGATGGGCAGTCCATACCTACAACCAGAGACACTGTGCTCAGAACTGACAGCAGGCATACCCTACCTTAGGGCACAGTATCCAAGCATCCAATATAATTCTATAATCCCTGAATCCTAGGCCACCGAGACACTCAATGATATTGCTGACATTGACTGCAACTAAAGAAATTGCATGGAGAGTAAGGCCCTCTTGAACCAAATCCAAACAGCATATCAAACAATATCCTAGGGCACATGGCAATGACAAAGGCTTTCACTATTAAGGTCAAATTGGTATCGGCAACTGCTACACCAGATATACATACATCCACTGGTGCAGGGGCACACATATGAAACATACCAAGGTAATATGATACTTGTAAAGGGATCAACCAGAAGTTGATTTTTTAAAAGGAAATTTTTAAAATACTTAACAAAGAACTCAGAAGAAAAATTTCAAGGAAAAGGATTTAAAAACATAGTTCAACAAAACTAGTTAGAAAATGCATAATGTGAGTGAGAAATTCAACAAAGTAAGATTTACAAGAAAGACCTGACCAGAAATCTTGGAGCTAAAGAACTCAGCAAGTTAAATAAAAAAGTATAACTAAGAACTGCAGCAGCTGCTGCAATAAAGAATAAAGTGTAATAACTAATAAGGAACGAGAAACTATACAAACACACAAGGTCACTATAGCATGATAAATGATGTAATAATAAAGGAATCAATTCAACAAGAAGAAATAATACTTGTAAATATTATACATCAAATGCTGCAGTGTCCAAATACATAAAATAAACATCAGACCTAAAGAAGAAGAAAATTAAAAGAAAAAAAAAACATAGTTGAGGACCTCAACACTTCCTTTTGTCAAGGATGGATCATTGAGATAGAAGTGTTGGTGCTAACTATGCAGGTCTTCCCATCTCAATTAGTGCAATAAAAGCAATCTCCCACAGAATGCTCAAAGGCAAGACCAACCTAATCTAGACAACCTCACACCAAAAGTCCAACCCCATGACTCTGGATTGTGCCAAGTTGACAATTGCAGCTAAACGCTTAACTTACTTAACCTCCTCTGGTTCTAATTTAGCTAAAGTCTCACTGACTGCTGATATACAGGATTTATAGGAATAAGAAGACATGATCTAGATGCTCAGGCAGGAATTTTGAGGGTCTATGACAAATAGGTCACAAACTCTGGCTTTTTGTTTGTTTTGTTTTTGTTTTTAGGCACTCATCATAATTTCCTATCCTTACAAAAGAAAATTTGTTATGTGATTATTTATGTATAATATAAAATGTGGCATAACAGCTTATGTATTATACACTTGGACCCCAGTTGGTGGAATTATTTGGGGAATTTTTAGAAGCCTTCTGTAAGGCCTAAATAGAAAAAGAAGATAAGATCTTAGTTCATGTCTTAGGGGTGGGTACCTTATCCTCAGCTCCTGCTTGTGCCTCTTTGTCTGCTTCTTGTCTGCTAGGGTGTGAGCAGCTTTCTTCTGCCAATCACTCCTATGGTCGTGATTTTCTTACCAAGCACACAAAGGCCAAGAAACCATAGACTGAACCCTCTGAACCTCTGAGTCAAAATAAGCCTTTTCACTTCAACTCCCACACAAAGGAACTAGAAGACTCAGTAGGTGTTGTGGTGCATATCTGTAACCCCACCAAGGCAAGAGGACCACCAGTGTGAGATCAGCGTGGGCTACACAGCAAGATCCTGCCTTATGAAAACAGATAAATAATGAAAATAAACAGTGTCTCTCTCAGGTCATGAAAAAAGTAACTAGCACAGAATATTGGTATTTAGAGTGAGTCCCTTCCATTTGGTTCTTCAACCTTCACAACTAGTTTGGATGCAGTTTGTTGGAAAAATTTGGAAAAAGTTTCTAGATGAAGACCAGAGAAATGGACTAGACAGTTGGCTCAGTGGTTAAGAGCACCGGCTGCTCTTCCAAAGGTCCCGGGTTCAATTCCTAGCACCCACATGGCAGCTCACAACTGTCTGTAACTCCAAGATCTGACACTCTCACACCAATGCACATAGATTTAAAAATTAAATAAAAAATATTAAAAAAAGAAGAAGAAGAAGACCAGAGAAATACTAAACTGTTGTAAGCAGAGCTTAATTAGTGATGCAGGTGGGAGTTCGGAAGACAAGGATGCTAGTAGGAATGTGGACCATAAAGATACACCCATGAAGTTTCAGATAGGAGAAAGAACTCTAGTGATAACTGAACTAGAGACTGTTTACTTTATACTCTGGCTAATCGTTTATCTACATTTTGTCCTTCTGGGAGGCTGAGTTTAAGGTGATCCTGTCACATGATTTTAGCTGGTTTCCTTTGGCCAGATGGACAGTAATAAGCTGAAATAAAAAGGCAAGAGTAAGGATTTGAAAAATATGCAGTATAGCCATAAAAGGAGTAAGCTACAGGATGTGGACAAGCAATGTATGGCTGTTAAAGATATTAATATCATTAAAAAAATATGCATTGGGACAATAGAAAGATCATCTCAAGGCATCTTGGGATTAGCCAGACTCTACGCACCATAGGTGTTGGAATCTATACATTTTAAAACTCATTGAGAAGAGAGAGCTGCCAAGGTGCCCTGTTTTTTTGTTGTTGTTGTTTGTTTGTTTTTGTTGTTGTTGTTAACATGAGTACCTACTGTTTAAGGTGATAGAGGAGCGTTGTGTTGTTTATACACTGTATTTCTGTCTGCATGCAAAGCAGCAGACTTGTGGGATCATAAAGGTCCCACCAAAACTCTTAAAGGCCATCCAATGGAGAGCATCCATTATGTAGAAGAGTCGTGTTCCCTGCAAAAAGCCCCTTGAGAGGGCAGTTCATCATGCTGTAAGGGTAAAGCTTCGGCTGCAATGCAAACTCACCAATACTGTGGACATTAGGGCTGTGGAGCATCTACTGAGGATACAGTACCACAGGTGATGGCTGGAGCTAGCTCGAGAGAGGGGCCACATCAGTGGGGCGTCAGTAGGGACACCCAAGCCCTTTGGAACCCACAGTGCACACACAGCCTGCCCTATCTGTAAGACACTGAGCCACAGGATCTACTGCTCATCCTACTAACATTTGATCTGGCACTGGACGGATGCCTTCCTGGCTGGTCTCTAGTCCTTCCACCTTGAGATGTTTATTCTGTGCCATTGTATCTTAGAAAATTGGCAAAAATAGAAGAACATTCTTTATAATTATACAGGCGTTCACAGATCAGTGAGTGCCTTGACTTATAGGCCCCGAACTCCTAGGTTTGAACAATGTTAAAGTTGTTAAAGCTTCTCAGAGATGGACTGAATAAATTTATTTTGCATTATGAGATGGCCATGAGCCTTTGGCACCTGGGAGTTGAACAGTACAGCTTGAATATGACGTGTCCTTCGCAGGGTAGTGGGTTTTACTTAGTCACTTGCCGGTAGCACAGTTTTGGAGAGCTGTGGCACCTGTAAGGAGGTATGGAATCACTGAAGGAAAACCACAGGACATGTGTTTCCAAGTGAACCTTGTCCCTGGCTCCCGCCTATGTTTACTTCCTGTCCACAGTGATGTGGATGGGATCTTCTCTCTGTTGTCATGTTCTGCTTCAGTACACGTGGCTGGCCATCTGTAGGGTGAACCTCCTGAAACCAAAACAAATCTTTACTCTCTTTAGTTGTTTCTTAAACATTTGCTCATAGTAGCCAGAAAGAAAAATAACTAACATAGTGCTTCCTGCCATCCCTGGCCTCCATTCTTTAAGCCACACTTATGTAGGCTGGAAGGAAAGAAGAAATCCCCTGCACAATGACTAAAACAGTGTCCTTTTCCCAGGGCAGTAAACATCATTTATTTGGATTTCATTGATTCCAAGATCCACTGTCTCCTGAAATTTAATTTACTATGTGCTTTCAGCTTATTTGGGGCTCCATGGAACGGACATTAGTGTAAGGTAGCGGAGCCTCCACACAGGCCCCAAGAAGAGGAAACCAGTCAGTCTTAATGATCTAACATTAAGAAGAAGGTAGAATTTAAAAGTGATGAATTTCGGGAATTCCTTGTTTTTAATAGCTGAATAGTATTCCATAGTGTATATGTACCACAGTTTCTTTATCCATTCTTCTATTGAGGGACACTTAGGCTGTTTCCATGTTCTGGCTATTATGAATAAGGCTGCTATGAACATGGTTGAGCAAGACTCAAATGGTATATACTCACTTATATCTGCATATTAGCCCAAGGGGCATGTCCCACGAAAGCCTTCACTTACCAGGAAACTGAGACAGAGGAGAGAACATTCTAGTGGGACTCTAGATGAGAGAATCATGGGAGAAAGGCAAAGTAGAAGGACCCAGAGGGTCCTAGAAGCCTACAAGTAGAACATTATGATAGGCAGATTTGGGCCCAGGGGTCCCGCTCAAACTAAGGCGCCAGCCAAGGACAATACAGGCGGTAAACCTTAAGCCCCTACCCAGATCTAGCCAATGGACAGAACACTCCCCACAGTAGAGTGGAGAGTGGGATATGACTTTCTCACATACTCTGGTGCCTCACCTTTGACCATGTCCCCTGGACGGGGAGACCTGGTGGCAATCAGAGGAAGGACAGCAAGTTACCAAGAAGAGACTTGAGACCCTATGAGCATATAGAGGGGGAGGTAATCCCCCTCAGGAACAGTCATAGGGGAGGGGAATAAGGGGAAATTGGGAGGGAGGGAAGAATGGGAGGATACAAGGGATGGGATAACCATTGAGATGTAACAAGAATAAATTAATAAAGGAGGAAAAAAAAATAAAAGTGATGAAAACAGCCTGCTTAGAAAAGGCTGGACACATTTCTTACAATGTCATCTGCTTCTCTTCTGTCTTTGCTAGCACCTTTAAAGCATGCTTTAATATATGAAATTTTAACCATGTTGAGTTTTGTTTTCTTTAGAGGTTGCCATCAACTCTGATAATACAGGAAGCAAAACTGTCATGGAACAGGCAGGGAGGAGAGGGTTGTCTTGAGAGTCTCCAAGGAATGCTAAAGGACCACACTCCTCAGCCTCCACCTTCTTCTAATTTCTGGATTACAACAATGAGATGAGCTCAACAAGTTGTATTATATCAACTGGTTTTTCTCTGTGTTCTCATCACATGCAAGAAAAAACCATACTCCTAAGCTTATGTTGCAGAAATTTAAAGAAGAAGAAGAAGGAGAAGAAGAAGAAGGAGGAGGAGGAGGAGGAGGAGGAGGAGGAGGAGGAGGAGGAGGAGGAGAAGGAGAAGGAGAAGGAGAAGGAGAAGAAGAAGAAGAAGAAGAAGAAGAAGAAGAAGAAGAAGAAGAAGAAGAAGAAGAAGAAGAAGAAGCAGCAGCTCAGTCTTTCTCATTCATTGCATAGCAAACTGGTGTGTAAAAGAGGACATGGACCCGTGGTACCAGATAAATGGAACATCTGCATCACACTCATGAGGAATTCCTAGTCTAGTTGGTAAGATGTGATAACATGCACGGAAAGAAACAAAGATGATTTTAAAACCACGCCTCATCCTAAGCTGATGGCACTTATTCTCACTCAATATCTGACAGGTATTCCTGCATTCAGGCTTTTCTGAAAAGGTCTCTAGAGTTGCAAGGCACAAACAGACCGACATTACAGGCAGGACTTTCAACAGGGCCTCCTGGGCCTTCTTGAAACACAGGGAAAAAATAGGAAAGTTCATCTCTGAAAGCCATTGCATTGTTTTTGAGCCTGCTGAGTCCGTTAACCAACAGATAACCACAGACTGGCTTGCTGGGGGTGGGAGATGGAGAGCTAATTCAAGACCTCGGTCTAATGAGCTGATGAGCACCCAAAATAGCAATTGTCAGGAAATGTTAAATACATTCTTACGAAAGAGAAAAAGATATACAACCATCCGTGTAGTTTCTGGTGCTGCCTTCATGATGGAGGAAAACTGATAGTGACTGGTGCTTAGAGCTTGGAGCCTTTTGGGTTACTAAATAGCAAGGATTCGAATACCATGCTTCTGAAAGACCCCACTTACACCTTTTACAGGATACATTGTGGTTTTTTCACATTTTATTGTTGTCATGAGGGCCATAAATGATATCTATTTAAATTTGTGAAAATGTAGTAGGAAATCCTATTTCAGATTATACGCTTTGATTTTTGCTTAAAAAAAAAAAAGATAAAACATAAGTGTCCTCTCCGTGTTCAAAGTGAGTCCCAACGCCAACAGGAAGTTACAATTTCCAAAACCCAAGAGCCCGCACATGGAGCCATAAAGCCTGGGCTTCTGGTTTCCTTAGGTCCAGTGTGCTCTCTAGCAATGCAAGGACCCCAACCCTGATGCGGATGGCCTGAGAAGATGACTTTAGGGCTTTCTGGCTTTCCTATGTCTCTAAGAAATTAAGAGAACACTAGTCTTACCTTACTTAAAATTTCATAGTCTCTAGTTCATGTTGCTCCCAGTTAAACATGGTAGGGATGTTACACGGAAAAATTCCAGAAACAATTTATAAGTATAGTCATTGCTTTTATTACTACTATGATCAAATACCCAACAAAAGCAAATTACAGAAAGGTTAATTTTGGTTTTCAGCTTAAGAGACAGAGGCCCATCATGACAGGGACAGTGTGGAGGCAGGAGCTGGAGACAGCTGATTGTATTGCATACAAAAAGTGGACAGTTTGTGGGGCCAGGCTACAAAACTTCAATGCCCACCTCCAGTGACTTGTTTCCTCATGAGTTACACCTCCTGAGCCTTCCCCAGACTTCCCAGACAGGACCATGATCTGGGAACCGATTGTTCAAACACCTGGACTTGTGGGAAGGAGACATTTCACAGTTGAACCACCGGTTTTATTACATGCCATTCTGAGAAATATGGAAAAAGTTCTGAATCCACACGCTAGCCTTCCCGGGGAAATGACTTACTCCCATGGCCAGGGAATCCACAGCATATACGCTACCCTCCCATGCAGCAACAATCTCAGTTGCCAAGCCCACTGCTGGAGTATTGTGCTAACGGGTACATCAAAGACTGTGCCACCCTGAAGTATAGAGGTCAAAGTGCAATAAGATACTTTGTTTAAGTGAACATTCACATAACTGTTACAGTATTTCATTATGATTGTTCTACGTTGTTATCATAAATGTTCTTCCCTTTCTATTCTGTTGGGTAGTTCCAGGAACGCAGGCATTTTTTTCATGTAACTCCAGCAGAATTCTGAGGGAATACTTTTGGTGTTCTTTGTTCTGTAGCCTTTGGTGCTTTAATCATGATGTGGGGTGATTCTTTTCTGATCGTGCATACTTGGCAATCTAAATACCTCCTGTAGTTGGACGTGCTTTTATTTCCATAGAGGTGGCAAATTCTTTGCTGTAATTTCATTGATTGGGTTTCCTAGAATTTTTAATTCCATGTCAGTCCTCTGCTCCACACACCTGGGTAAGAGGCTTTAACCCGGAGCTACGCTCCAAAGGTCTCCATTGTATTTTTTTTTATTGTTACTTGAATATAAATGTCTCAATCTTCTCTTCAGTTCCTGATATTCTTTTCTTGTCTTGTCTAGTCTCCTGGAGACACCTCACATTGATTTTTAATGTAATTTATTAAGCTCTTCATTCCCAGTATTTCCCATTCTCCCCTCGGCCAGCATCTCTGTTTTTACAGGTCTCTAATAGTTGGGTTTCTTCCAAGTCTTGAATTGATTTATTTATTTAAGCCACTCATCTGTTTTTGAGTCCTCTTTGAGGTCACAGATCATTTTTAATAATGGATTTTTAAGTTTCTTGTTTACTGTCTCAACTGTTTCAATATTGTTGGATTCACTTATTAAAGAGATTAATTTGTTTATTTAAAATAAAATCTTACTATACCTACATTACAAATTAAATGTTATTATATATATTAAATCTTTCTCTCTATATATAGATATAGATATATATGTAGTAATAGGAAAATATAGAATATACCATAAAGGATTTGGTACTCTACAAGGTTTCAGAAACCTTCTGGGGTCTTGACACAACCCCTGAGAATGAAACACACAAGCACAGACACTTGTATTCGGCACATTTGCATTCATAGCTGTATGTAAATTTGTATTTTTGTATATGTGTATAAGAATAAATTATTAATATCATGTCTTTTTAAAAGCTATCATGGATTTAATTTTTTATTTTGATTGGAGGAATTTAAAGCAGTTTTGTGGTCCCTAAAAGTATTATGGGCCCTGGACTCTGCATCGACTGTGCTTACTTGGCCCAGGTAAAGGTCAGGATTAGATTAAAAGGTGATGACAGTGCAAAAATAAAAATATAAAAGACCTTAGTGTCACTGAGGGGACAGAACGGTGAATTTAAGAGAACTGCAAATAGACCTTTATCAAGGTCTGCGCACATAGTCTTACTTTCTGAAAAGTTGCATTCCTAAAGTTTAGAGAAATTGCTCATGTTATATTCAGGATGATTACAGCTTAATGTAAAGCACCACAGTGGTCACTTTCCAAGAGCAAAGGCTTTTGTGCTTACTTTGCAGTTGTCTATCTAAAGCCGGTATCCCCTACCTGCTCAATGAAGCGATGTCAGCTTCCAACTGAATTATCGAGCAGTGAGTTTATTCGTTTATTTGTAAACATTCATGTAATATACACAATTCCTTAAGCTCTTCTTTCTGGCAATCCTTATATGGTTACCAGAGGACAGTCCTTGCCAGCCAGGACCCACAGGAAGCCTGGGGGATTGCAGACAACCTCCGACAGGGGCCTTACAGCATTCTCTCTTAACCTGTGGCTACACCCGTTTTCTGGCTTGAGTTCTCACAACAACCACTCTGGCACTCTCACCTGCCAGGCACTCACCAGGGCTTCCTCGGAACTGCATAGTAAGTCTAGACTGTGAGGCCTCACCCACCCAAACACGCTAAGGTCAGAGGGTATCTACTGTCTGAGATGCTCTTCGCCTTTGTGACATGCTTCCTTCCCTCCTTCTGCAAACCCAAATGGACAAGGTATCTGCTTCTAGGAAGAAAGGAAGGAAGGAAAGAAAGGGAGGAAGGGATGGAGGGATGGATGGATGAAGGGAGGGAGGGAGAGAGGGAGAGAGGGAGGGAGGAAAGGATAGTTCTCCTGTATGAGTGGCTGCTCCATATAGGAACCTGCACTCCTTCCCTGTGCCTGTCATTTCAACAGCACACCCACACTGCACTGCTTTGCCTCCTGTGAGGAACATCTGTGCATTCAAACCAGTTCCCCCTCTTATCACCTATTACGTTAGGACGATTTCTTCTAAGACGGATAACTATGGCCAGCAGAACACTTAGTGGCCTTCTGGCTCTTCGTCATCATTATCTTATTTAATCCTCACACCACTTAGAAGAGGAGGTAACGATCCTCAGATGACAAGGAAACTAAGGCTCCGGGAAGAAGGAAGTTGAAAGGATCCCACCACAGAAGTGAGAGGGAAAGGTACAGGACACAAAACCAAGTCCTGAACACCAAGGGCGTGGTTCTCTTTGAGCTGTGGCAAAAGGAAACTATTCCTTAATGGGGAACATCCAAGAGGAAAAAGGAAAAAGGAGGGACAGCTGGGGCTTTGCATAACACACAAGTAAACTCGGGAGCCCTAAGGAGAAATGAAGATGAGTATATCTTGGGGCACACAACGGCACAAGGACAGGGTGACCTTTGTGTTCGGGAGATCCTGGGTCACAAAGTGATGCAGAGGACCTCTTAATAGTTGCCATTTCCAGGGAGCACATGACTGAACAAAAATTCAAAATTGTCAGTTTTGCTTGAGACAAATCTCATTTATCACTGGATAGCTCAGAAGAGCTCACAACCCTCCTGAGGCGGAAAGGAAGTCTGTAAGACACACTCCCCTGCATGCTCTTGTTAGTGATGTTTTCGTAAAACTGGCTGAATTGCCTGTGGAGAGTGGTTAGCGAAGGTCAGTTGGTCTGGAGTTCAGACATCTTCAAAACAGATATATAAGACCCGTACTGATGTAAAAGATTATACTGCAGCAAGAGCTGGGAGCTGGCAGTGTTCTTTGAGTGTTTCCTTTGAAGCTCTTTAGCTTGGGTGTTGGCTTTGGGGGAGGGGAATGTTACCCGCTGTCTTGGTTACATATGATCTCAGCATCTTACGAGACCTCCTCAGGGTTTAGACATAACCTGCCGTGGCTTAGATACAGCTGTCCAGCTTCAGATTGTGCAGTTTCTTCAGAGTCCAGGGCAAAGGATCAAATTTGAGCTAGCCTTGGGGTTTGAACAGGGATCCAGATAGTCAGCTTTTAGCTCAAGTAAGAATCAGGTATAAGAAAAACAATAAGAGGGAAAAAGTAATGTTGATGATGGTAGCCAGATACTAAAAGGCCAAAATGTTTGGAATATACTGACAACTTGGTCAAAGTCCAGCTTTAATCAGGGATTTGGGGACAGTCATTAAAGTTGCTATCAGACAAGATAGTTTCCCTGTGTTTTATCACCTATAATTTGAAAATTGATAATCTGATGAGATTTATATACAAAGACAATGTATCTAAAGGGACTGTGGATATAGCTCAATGGATAAAATGCTTGCTGTGCAAACATAGGACCTGAGTTTAGAACCTTGGTACCCATGTGAAATGCTAGGCATGGCAGACTGTGCCTATTATACTGGCAATAGGAGGAAGAAATATAGGATGCTGGAGGCTTGGTGGCCAGCCAGTATAGAAATTGGTGAGCACCAGGTGCAGTGGGAGACCATGTCTCAAAAGACAAGTACAGATTGATAGAGAAGGATATTCAAAATTGACCTCCACATGAACACACATACACACACAGTAGAATTTTTGATGCAAATGAATGTAAACCCTCCAAATTTTTAAACAAAATGCCTAAAAATGTAGTGGTTGACCCTATTTTCACAAACTAATAGAGATTATACCTAATTTTTAAACATAGGCTAACCAATTTTTAACCTAGAAAATGTCTTCAAATTTAATATATCATAAACCAGGCATATAATATGCCATAAAGATACCAAACATATGTTATTAAATACAAAAAGTATATCAGAAATACTAAGTGAAAGGATTCAGTAATCCAAAAACAGGTTCTAAGCATTCCTATGTTAAATAAAATTCCAAAATAACATGAATAAAATTCCACAGGCTGGAAAAATAAAAAGTCTACTCGAAAAAATTACAAGCCTAGAATGATGCTTGACTTAGATGAAAGAAGCAAATCTATGGCTGGCGGGAAGACTCAAAGTTAAGTGCACACTCTGCTCTTGCAGTGAGCCAGAATTTGGTTCTCAGCACCCACATCAGACAGTTACCAACAGCTGCACCTTCAGCTCCAGGGATACAACACCCTCTTCTGGCTTGAGCAGACATGTATACACATACACTCACACACAGACACGCGCGCACACACACACACACACACACACACACATCATAGACATCTATCTATATGCACATGGCAGTGGGGGGGCACTGAGGGGGAGGGGCACATGTACATATAAATAAAATTTAAGAAGAAACTGGAGCAAATATTTTTTAAGAATATTTGCAATTGCTGTGTACACTATTGCTGTCTTAGCATACTTTGAATCTAAAGTTTAGATCCTAAACTGTCCCCAGGAACTTATGTATTACGCAGTCTCCGGCTGTCCCCTCTAGGGAGCTACAGAACCTTTAGGGGAAGGACATAATGGGAGAAGTTCGGTCTTTGGAGAGCATGACCTTTAAGGGAATGTAACTCCAGCCCTTTCTTTTCTCTTCCTTTGCTTCCTGCCACCACAGAGTGCATGAGGCTCTTTGCCATGTGTTCTTGCCATGTTATGGTATGCAACCATAAGGCCCAAAGCATCTGAACCAAGTAAATGTGGACTTAAAGCTTAGACACTGTGAGCCAATTTAACCTTTCTTCCTTACAAGTTGTTAATCACGGGTGTTACACCATTGTAGCAGGAAGTTGGAAAACATGCTTAAAATCATGCAAAGCACTACCTATAGAAGAGAAGTGTGGCATAGATAGCAAGGGCATTAACAAACCCCTGGGAATCCCAATCAGTATATGATGGTCAAACACTCATGTTAATGTCAGCCATGCAAGCTTGGTATTGGTGGTTTGAATAGGAATGTCCCCCCACAGACTCATATGGTTGAATGCTTGGCCCATAGGGAGTGGCACTATTAGGAGGTGTGGCCTTGTTGGAGGAAGTGTGTCACCATGGGGTTGGGCTTTGGGGTCTTATATGCTCAAGCTCCACCCAATGTGACCCATAGTCTGTTGCCTGTGGATCAAAATGTAGAACTCTCAGCTCCTCCTCCAGCACCATGTCTGCCTGCGCGCTGCCATGTTTCCCCTAATGATGATAATGGACTAAACTCTGAAGCGGTGAGCCAAGTCCCAATTAAATGTTTTCCTTTATAAGAGATGATGTGGTCATGGTGCCTCTTCACGGCAGTAAATCCCTAACTAAGATACCTAGGTTAAGAAGTTTAAGCCTCTAGTTTGACAACTCTGCGATGCACCAAACCTGATGCCCGTAATGGCCTTATCTTTCTCTAGCAACTCTCTTTCATAGAGAAAAAGAATAAATCCATTGTGCTTTTCCAGCACCTCCTAAACAACCTCAGATACAATTTTAGCTGCCAAAGATATCATTCAGGATTTGATTTAGAAAGGCAAAAATCAAAGGTTGTTAGATTTGGACACCTAAGAGAAAAAAAAATTGAATTTTGAGGTGCCTGAGGGACAGTATCTTACTATTAAAAAAAAAAAGGCATAGAAAGCAACATTATTGCATAGACTTCTACTTCTTTCCTAACTGAGAAAACTCATTTGCTTAAATCATCAGAAATAAAATAAAATTGACATAACCCACTGATTATTCTATTCAGATGTGAAGTCTTTGCTATCTAAGCAGGTTACATGAGGGTAAAGAAAAATCATTTTGTAACCTTTTATCAAGAAGAGACTGATAATCCAAGAATATTTTTGTCATTTCAGTAAAAACAGAACAAGGCTTTATTTGCATCTGATTAATATTTGATATTAAGGCTCTTCCTGAAATCTTAAAAGTAAACCCATCAAATCTTAGCTTTGTCAACAGTAAATAATACAATATTTATTTATAACATTCCCCCAAATCTTCACAAATGTTTCTATTCATTCAGTCTTCATCCTCCTCTGCTCCCCTCACTCTGCAGCAAGCAGGCATTTTAGTTTAGGGTAAAACTGCTCTCTGTTTTCATCAAGGAAAGCCCACTAGGCCTACTTTGCATAAACCATTGTTCCTCTGCCAATATTGCTCCTACTGGAGGCTCATTCACATATATCGATTGTAACTTTTAACCACAGTAATTTTTATTCCTTAGAGAAATTTGGGAACCAGATGACTGAGGGTTGTCTGTCATGTGTCAGCATTTTGCAGATGAACCAAGCACCGAGCTCCCAGCTTTCTACAACCACGCAGCTCTAATAACTCACGTCTCTAGTAACACAGTGTGCTTCAAACTGGAAAAAAAAAAAAGAACATGTTCTTTATCCCATTCAAAATGTACAGCCACTCTGAAGAATGAGTAATAGGCAAGCTTAAAATTATGATTAATCATAAATGTCCCTGCACTCCGTCTTCCATAGAAAAGCTGCGAGCCTATAAGAGATATCTCTGAATTAGCTCAACTTAGGAGCAGTGTCAGGTTCTGAGTTATTTAAAATTACCTTCAAGCTCTCATAGAATAAAACCTATTCAGAAAGTAATGTTTTCAGACTAATGATTCAATTTGGTTAAATACAAACTTATATTTTTAATGATCTAAAGCATTAATTAGAAATAATGCCAGTCTATCTGGACAGTAAACCTATAGAAAAAATTAGCCTTATTTGCCAAAGACTTACTTGAACTCTCAATATAATACTCTGAGCTGGCTAACACAGTGGTATGTTTCCCACATTGAAGCTATTTAAGGTTGAAGTCCTTAATTTCTAGAAATTTGTATTTATGTAGGCACTGCATGAAAGATCCTATCTTTTCACAGTGGGCACAAATTCTTAATTGTTTTGACTTCAAACTGGACACACAGACAACCTGAAAAGGCTAATAGGTCTGCTTATTTGTCACCTTTCATCCAACAAGGAAAATAGCTGTTTATATCACAACTATTACATTTACATTAACTTGCTTACTGAGAAAATTGATATGTCAGGCCACAAAACCAGATGTCAAGTGTGTACTCAAAAAGAAGTCAAGTCGAATGTTCCCTTTGTCACCAACAGACAGGAGGAGCCCAGGCAGAGTAGAAAACCAGGCATTGGGCCCACCGTTGGCTCCCTGAAACCCAAGTGCAGTAGGGACCACACATTACTCTGAGAAGTCTCACTGCCTCCGTGGAACGCGGGAGGACACAAAGGTGAGGAGCTCCTGACTGGGCGTCCAATCTCAGGACCAACCCTGAGATTTTATACACACAAGTGCCACTGAACGGACTGAGCACAGTATATTTTTATATTTAGGCATAAATATGTAACAAGATGCATAAATATGTAACAATAATAACTAAAGAAAAGAAAGTCATAATTTCGAGCCAGGGGAAGCAAGCACGCGGGAGGACTTTCTTTTTTTTTTTTTTTTTTCAAGTGAAGGTAATCCTGCTTGAATCAGCACCAAACATACTAAAGACAGAAACGCCGAGGGAACGAAGGAGATGGCCCTGCTCAGGCTGCTTGAACAGAGAGAATGTTCATTTCTGTTAAGAAAGGGGGAACAGGAATGACAGTTCTGTAGCAGCAGACAAATGGGCATCTCCACAAGTCTCATGGGCGTCATGAAAAAGGATGGAAACAGGTTTTCTCCTAGAACACAGAAGGATATAATGGTTTTTTTCTGATTGGCCACCACAAAACACAGGAGAGTAGAAAGATGTCTGCGCCACGTCATCCACAGCTTTGTTCCTTTAAAGGTCAGTTCATTTCCCTTGTCCCTCCAGCTTTCCCTGGTCCCGGTTTTGTTTCTAAGCAGACAGAAAGAAACTGCTTAATAAGCGCGTGTTGAGCTTTCCGGGGCAGCTGTGCTGATGGATGCTACCTGGCAGCGAGGGAGAAACCCACTGGCTGTGCTCCAAAGAGTGGAGACGCAGGTCAGTCTCTGAATGAGAACCATGAAAAAAAAAAATCCATTATTGGAGTGGATACTTTACAAAGTTCAAATTTAGCTACACCCCTGAGGAAGTTAAACAATTTTTCAAAGACTTTAGTTATTTTCTTTCAATCCTAAAATTGAAATATAGCGTTTCACGGATTTTTCTGGACCTTCAGAGACATAATAACACTAAAGCCCCATGTGTTTCTGTTTCTTCTCCCTCTTCTTCATTCTCACCCTCACCCCATTTTCAAAATGTTGTCTTTAAAACTTGGCTGCAGGCCCCTTTCTCTTTCCTGGGATATCTCTGTCGGACCACTTCAAGCTCTGTCTGCCAAGAAGCGTGTGTAAATTGCTGTTAAATTATCTCTGTACAGTATGTGCTCAGTGAAGGAGAATGAGACGGAAATTGAAGAATCTTCTGGAATCCAGCTCCTGACAGTTGGTGACTTTGTTTTAGGGGGTCAGAGAACTATACTCCCTGAGTAGACCACTTTTGTAAATAGCTTTATATTTGCACACCCAACCTTACTTCTTCTTAGCACATCGTCCGTGCCTGCTACTATAGGAAAATGACAGGGTTGAAATCTTTCCAGAGAAGTCATGAGACCCATAAGCACTAAATGTTTGCTGTTCGACTCTTGGCAGTTTTCCCACACCCTATGGCGTTGTCCTCATCTGCATGGTTGAAGCTGGACTGCTGCAGTGCCTGTCCCAGGAGACGCTGAGGATAGACACTCAGAGCATGCAGCCTCAGTGGTACTTTACAGCTTTGTCTTAATCGTTTCCACTCTCTTGTCATTGGCCTTAAACTTGCTACATAACCACACCTAATCGCAAGAAAAGTAGGCCCTGGTAAAATAATCATGTGCTCAGTTTAAAGTCAAAGAACCCTGTCATTAAAAGAAAAAGGTACGAGAAATCACACATCTGACAAAGGACTCATATCTAGAATATGCAGAGAACTCACACACACAAAAAAAGTTTTTTAATATTACATCCAGAACAAGCAATATAACTGGAAAATGTGTAAATATATAAATCACTACAGAAACCCACAAGTAATCAAAATGCAGTGTTGTGGAGCCCAGTCCTGACGGATACATCTACAAAACACTCCTTTACCTGGGGTTCAGGGAACATTGTGGAAGAGGGGGATGGAAAGACTCTAAGGACCAGACGATCAGGAGTTTGCTGTGAGACTGTGACTCCTAACAACATCAGAAGCTTCATCCATAAAGTCTCATCAGCATGCCTGTCCAAATGTGAGTCAAACAAAAATGACACCAATGAACACTCCAAACTGGATGGGAAAACGCCCATAAGGCCTGAACCCTACACACACACACACACACACACACACACACACACACACACACACACACAATTATAGGCAACTAAGGAAAGCTGGGAGCCAGAGCGGTGGTCTTCACCAAGGATGAGCAGGCCAATTGGTTTTCCAATGCCAAATTGTCAACCCCGAAATCATACATACAAGTAGCATTATACAAACTCAACAAGTTATATTTAGAAGTATATGTGTATATATAGATAGATATTCAATAATTTTTGTTATGAATTTAAAGGAAAGAGGGGTGGGGTGTGGAAGGAAGAAACATCATGATTAAATTATAATCTCAAAAATTAAATATATACATTGAAGAAGCTCCATTCATTAGTCTCTGGGAAAATAACAATTAAAACCACAAAGTGCTGTCAGCACATGGTTGTTGGGTGACTTTTAAAAATAGAGCTAGGGAGATGGCTTAGTCAGTAAGACACGTGTGATGCAGGCATGAGGGCATGGAACTGATCCCCAGAACCCACATAAAAGACCACATCCAGCAGTACACCCTGTAAGCTCAGCACTGGGGAGGCGAAGACAGAAAGATCCCTGTAGTTTGTTTGGCCATCAATTGTTACTACTTAGTGGGTTCTAGATTCACAGAAACACCCTGACTCAAAAAAATGAGGAAGACATTAAACACCAGCCTCTGACCTTCACATGTATGTGTATATGCACACTCTCTCTCTCTCTCTCTCTCTCTCTCTCTCTCTCTCTCTCTCTCTCTCTCTCTCTCTCTCTCTCTCTCTCTCACACACACACACACACACACACACACACACACAACACACACACACATACAACTTCAGACATACATATATATTACATATATATATACACACACAAAATAGTGTCAGCACAAGGTTATATGAGGGTGTGAAACAATTGAATCACTTGTACATCGCTGTAGTGAGAGTGCAAAGTGGCAAAACCATTCTGGAAAGCAATTTGGTGAGATCTTACAGAATTAAAAACACGTCTACCATGCAAGCCAGAAGCTGTTCCATCTGTTCCTCCCTGTGAATGCACACGTCCCTCAAGAACCTGTAGTCCACACTGGGAAACAATCAGATCTCTTTAGTAAAAGTAACTGGGTAAGTCAACTGGGGCCTACCCTTACTTACTATGAAACGCTAATCAAATTCTCGGTACATGTAACCACTTGGATGAATCCCAGGGGCATTATCCTGATTTTTAAGACAATCCTGAGACATCCCATACTGTACTGGTCCCTTCAGGTAACATTCTTGAAATGTCAAAACTACAGAAACAAGAAAGAGATGGGTGGTTTGCAGGACTTAGGAACAGTGAGGAAGTGGGTGTGATGGAAGGGCATCTTAAGGATCGTGTGGTGGTGGAACTGCTCTGCACGTAAGCAGAGGCAGGTAAAACAAGGGATATATAACAACAAAGAGTAATGGAGCTAAGATGGAGCTCTGTGCCACCCATGAGCCCTGTTCTTGTGGAGGAATAAGAGGAAGCCGCCCCAGCCTCTTCTGTCTCTTCTGTCTAATTCTCCTAAAGTCTGCTACTACATGACATAAGAAAATTAACATATGACAGCAGGTATCTCCCACCCTCCTCCCAAAGGGAGAAGCAATGAAAAGAGCAGCTGTTTCTTTGCTGGTTAAATAAGGAATTTTTATTATCCTATAAGAATTCCCCATGGAAAAGATTAGAGAATTAGAGATAAACTCATTTTTACCAGATAACAGAATAATAAGCTGAGCACTTGAGAGCTTGAACAGAGCAAACAACAATGAGGCTATTTTCTTCTTTCCACCCTGGGTGTATGAATCATTTAAATAGCAAGAGGGATTCTTGGAAACGGCAAACATAAACTGTTTTAATTATCTGAGCTTTCTGAGGTAACAAGAACCGCATAATAGTGCATGGTACAGGAAGGACTGAGGTCTGGTTGACCAGACTGAGAAAGTGCCTTGTGCCCTCGGAACGTAGGCAGCCTTGACTGCCTAACAAAGTCCTTAAATCACCCATCTGTCGATGCTTGCCCTACCACTGCTGGTTGTCTTCTCTTTAATGCCCACATCCCATTAGGAATACAGACGTTTCTGTGCTGGGCTTTTCTTCAAGGGACAGTCAAAGATTTTACCTGAGGCTAGCAGAAGCACTGGGTCCACCCAGAAGACTAGACACGCCTGCCAAGCTGAAGAAGGCACGAGAGGCAGAGGTTGGCTCTTGATGGGCGCTTTGTTCTGCTCTGTGGTTTCTTTCTCAGGCCAAGGCACTGCTCATCTGATCGCTGAGCACCATACTTCTGCTGATTCAGAACAAGTGTCCTGACTAGAAAGGAATTATCCCTTCTCTTTAGTGAGGGTAGGTTTATCCCTGATGTCCTGGGAAAAAAAGGATTGCAACCCAAGGACCCAAACAAGGGATATGATCTTTGGTCCCTGTTTATTGATACAAGCCACTATTATTTATTGAATAATAATTAGTGGCAGATTCATCCCAGAGTGCCCTGATGCTTTATATCAGAGCATCTCCATCTTCAAGTCAGTGGGATCTGCGGTGGCCTAAGGGTGGCTCATCCCAGCCCTATGGACATTGTGAGCAGCCTGGAGCTTTATGTGAGGCTTTACATCCTTTGCCATTGAATTGTTTTTAAAAGATGGCTTCATTCAGATTTTTCTACTATCCACTATTTGTATAATGAATGACGAAATGTCAGTGTCAGTGGTCTCAACGTTGTTGCACAACAGAATCACCTGGAAGGCTGTTTAAAGCACAAATTTCTGAGTCAGTAGTTCTGGGATGGGGCCCAAGAATTTGCACTTCTAAAAAGTTCCCAGATGTCGAATATCTATGCTGCTGCTGCTGTCTGGGAGCACATTCTGCAAACCGTGTGCAACTATCTTCCTCCAGAGTGTCTCCTTCTGCTCCCTATCTCACTCTTAGCCACGCATGAATCAACTGCTTCATTACCAAATTATGGGAGCAATGCCCTACCCTACTCATGACTCCACCCCCTACTCAAGAGGGAAGGATAATACAAGCATCAAGCTGAGTTTGGAGGTCAGGGGAGAAATAAATAGGGAAAGTAAAGATTGAGGACCAACAGCTCTCTCCTAGCGTCTCACCCACCATTCACTCTCACACTAAAAATTATTGAATCATATTGGATGGTGTGGCTGAGGTCAAACTGACAAGCAACAATGCCAGGGGACCTATGAGATACTCACAAAAGGAGAAAAAGAGCTGGGAATTGTGACCTGGGCTTCTATAAAAGTTTAAAGCCTTCTGAGAAAGGAGATATTTACGGCTCAGTAATTGACTGCGCTGTAATATGATTTCACCGGGAACAATGACCAAGTGGAATGTAAGAGTGAGACCAAAGAAGGGATCATAATCTAAGTGGTAGAAGTCCGTCTGCATTCTGAAGTTATCTGGGAGTCTTTCACAGCTAAGCAGACAAGGCTAGCCTTGTTTTAGAGACTCAGCCCAATAGCAGTTTTGTAAATTTGTTAGGTAGTGGAAAACTGGGGACTTCAAGAAGCTTAGTCACCATCCAACAAAGATGGTCTAAACCAGAGAAGTGGGGCAAGCCAGAGGTTATGGACATATGAAATGGGTTTGTGTCCCCTGATACCAACAGCTTTCCCTGACTGATGAATCCCTGTGTTTCTGCCATCATTAAGACCTCACTATCCTCCCCACCACCACCACCACCACTGGACCATACCAACAGCCTGCTGCATTCTTGGGAGATGAGAGTTTTGCTAATAAAAGACTCAAATGTCTTGGTCTAACATACAAGGCTCTTTGTGGCCTTGCCTTGCTTGCCCTCATCAACTTCAGTTTTTGCCTTTATCCACCACAGATTTACTAAGCTTTACTAATCCTTTAACAGCAGAAGGCATTGACCATGTCCCGTCAGCATAAAAGCTTACCAGAACAATCCCTCCCCCTCCCTCAAGACCCCCCTCCCCCCCAGCCCTTCCCCTCCCCCCCCCCCACATCCACTCAAGTGCCTTGCTTTCATTCTGTAACTCAGTAGTAGGCTGAATAACTATGCCTAGTGATTTCCTTAAATGTGTAAATGTTGCCTGGGATGGATCTAGGGGATGCTGAGTTCCCTTGACTGGGCTACAGATCTAGTTGAATGATGACACAAATCTAAGAAAGTGGTTATTCCTTATTTGAGGAAATTGAGGTTTGTTTGCAGGCAAAGGCAAAGCCACAACTCATTTGTAACTCTAGCTTATGGCTCTAAGTCCATTTTTTTTCCACTTTGCCAAAACTAATGAGAATTGTGTGTGTGCCAATAGCTGCATTGTGGTTTCTTATTTTGAGCTATGCCATTATAAATCATTTTGTTTACACTGATAATACCAAATAAGGCAAGCATACCTTACTCTCCAGTCTCTTTCCTTTCCCTAAGGAATAGCAAAGGTCATGGGTCAAAAAGGAACTAGGTGAAAGTTCACTGAGTGGCCAAGACTGAATCTCCCCAGGCAACCTGCTAACTGATAAAACCAAGTCAAAACACCTTTAGCTTTAATCTAAAGGGCTTTAAATTATGCACAAATGCAAATCTTATCAAACCAACCAGAAGCTGATGGTGGGTGCACTGTATGAGCAGGATGGTGTGGTGGCACCCTTGAGAATGCCAGATGAGTTTGATCTCATTTCTTCCATTTCTAAGCAAATGACCTTGAACAGGTCCTTTACCAGCCACAAGCCTAGTTTCTTATTTAAAATCACTAACAGCACTCATCCCAAGGGTTGCGGTGAGAATTACATAAGTAATGGGTTCTTTGGGCTTCTGGCCTGACATGGAAAGGCTTGGAAACCACCATTCAATATTAACAACGGGGGGAAAAAACTGAACAAGGTTTAAAAACTGATGATTCTGAGGTTCATCAGAGAAGTGAGCTCATGAGGCAAATAGCTGCCCTTAAAATCGGAAAGACAAGCAAATTCAGAGAATTGCAATTGAGGAGAACAGACACACACAAACAGAAACCTCCTTGGGAACAGTAACGGGGGAGGAGAGCCAGGAGTACAGTTCAGTTTTTTAGGGGACCAGGAAAGTGAAGTCTCAGAGATAAAGCTTCAAGGATAAAGGGGTGCATTCCTAAAGGGCCCTGCCTTTAGTGAACTTTTCTCTAAGAAGCCAACCAGAATGACAAGCTGCAGATCAGAGGGAAACTACAACTCCTCATATTAATGGCACAGAGAGTGAAAAAGCCGTCAGTTTGAAGTGTTCCAGAACATTCTGTCTTACAGGGGCCTGCTCTCAAAAGAAGCTATTTCACCAGGGCCTATCCTATTAGGGTTTGAGTAGAGCTCTTGGACTGGGGAGATGGGAGTACCCAGCCCTGTCCCAGCCCAGAACTCCTGAATCATTTAAGGAGAGAGAAACTGGAGTGTCTGAGCCTGTGCGATTCATAGTCCATAAGCAAGAGGCTCACTGAAAGACCGAGTGAGACCATCACAGTCTGTAGCGTGCTTCCTTTCTGCCACTTCTTAATACGCAATACCGAAGGCTTATGTAGGAGTGAAAATGTAAGTGTGTGCATGTGTGCATGTGTGTGGTCAGGTGTACACGTTTCTTGGTGTGCGTTCAGAAGTCAGACGAAAACCTCAGATGTTGGTCATCTTCCACCTTGCTTGAGACAGGGCTTCTGCTGTTCGTTGCATTTGCCAGGCTGGCTGACCTGCGAGTCTCTAAGGATTCTCCAGTCTCCTCTCCCAGTAGGACCACTGGGACTACACACATAGATGACCATGTCCAGGTTTATATGCCTTAAGCAGCAAATGCTCTACCCACTGAGCAATCTCCCCAGCACCAAAAGACTTACTAATCACAGTTTCGCTTACCCAGATCACCATGTCCAGAGATCATAGAAAAATTATTGGATATTATCAAAATCAGAAGAGATAAAAGCCCACACAATGTAAAGAGGTTTAACAAGTGTCAGATCTAGAGCTACATATTGCAAGAATGTTGAAATTGTTGGAGTAACTATACCTTACAAATTATGATAGATATGCTATCAGTTATAATGGGAGTGTTATAATAACTATAATAGCAAATGGATAATGTAAACATAAAGGTGAAAATTCTAAGACAGTAAAAAAAAAAAAAAAGGAAATGTTAGTGATAATGACTTTGTAACAAAAGTTAAAAGTGCATTTGAAAGGCTTATTATTAAACTGGACACCACTGGGAAATGAGTCTCAGCTTGCAAATATGCCAATAGGCATGCCTTCAATTGAAAAGTAAAGAGAAAAAAGAAAGGAAAATATGAAACAGAATATTCCAGAATGGTCAGATAACTATAATATGAGTAACACCCACATAACAGAAATGTCAGAAGAAAGAAAGAAAGAACAGATACAAGAATTGAAACAAAATGACCCAAAACTCACCACCCTCCAATTAATGTCAAACACAAAGTCACAGATCCAGGAAGTTTAGCAAACACAACAGAGAGATAAATGCCCAAATCTCTATCTGCAGGTTGTCACCAATCTGCAGAAAACCAGAGACAACACAGTATCTTAAAAAAAGCTACAGGGGAACAACTTCTAGATAAGAATTTTATCTGGCCAATAATAAATGTTAAAAGATGGTACTTTTCATAGAGAATAAAAATTAAATAGATTGGAAATTTGGATCTACTTGAAAAAAGAAAAGACACCAGGGAAACAAGAAATGAAGGGAAAATGAAAATGTATTTTTCGTATTTTAATTAATCTAGCATGTTTGTGGAAAATAATAATAACAACAACAATATAGTTGATTATAGCACATGTATGTATATGAAATAAATGGCATTAATTGTTACTATAATAGCCTTGTTCAAACTGAGGTTTATTTTTATTTGGAAGTGGGAGTGGAGTAGTTATAATGTCAGTTGCAAACAATAGAGCAGTAAAATAAAATTTTAAAGAAAATATGATTGATCCACAAAAAAGGGGAGCAATAGAATCACATAGACTGTTTAAAACTATAAAAGTCAGGTAAAGTAAAACACATTTTTACATGGAAATAAAGAAAAAGGCCAACAAGCAAAAGTTACTAATAAATATCATAAATATTACTCTATATCAATGATAATTTTAAAGATTTGTTTTGTTTTTCTGTTAATGAATGGTTTGCCTATATGTACGTATGTGTGCCATATTTATGTGTTGGTGCCTTCAGAGGCCAACCAAACCTTGAGCTTGTGGTCCTTCTGCCTTAATCTCCCCAGCAGTGAGGTTTGTAGGTCTGTGGTATAAGGCCCAGCATTTTCTTTCTTTATTTTTCCAATTAAAAGCATACTTGAAGAGGTTAAGTGATTTGTCCAAGGTCACAATGCTAATAAGTGCCTGGGCTGAGATTCAAACCCATGCTTTTAACCTCGACCCGGAATACTTCCAGAAGCTCGACCCATAGCAAGAAGCCAGTACACAACAAAATAAGACTAACTTTCCTCCTTCTTTCCTTCCTTCTTTGTGCAGCAAGTTAGAGCCGTTCTACTTCTTGATCAGATCTCTTAGAACAGCAAGTCAAGGTGAGGGGCTTTGAGCCACAGAGATGATAGGAAGTTCAAAAATACAAAAGCCTCGGTACAGATCCAGAGCCTAGGACAAAACCCTCAAAGCAAAGACAGGCAGGGCAGCCCTGGTGGGGACATCACTTCTCTGTCGTGAGAACAATTAAGCCTTCAAACAGGAATGGGTTTCCGTGATAAAAGGTAGAGTACGAGGCACGCCTGATGACGACAGGCGAGAAAGCTTCATTGCTCATGTTAGCTGTCACATTAGACCACATCAACTTGATACTCACCTGGTCAGAGCTGCCACAGTAGACCAGCAGTCCGTCACATTCCTTCACAGCAGCGTCAGGTGCAGCTTCTCCCAAGAAATGCTCACCGTGGGATTGTTGTTTCTGTGGGACACAGTAAGTCCACTACTTAATCAATTATTGTAATAATCATTATATCCTTAGATGAACATAAAAATATCACACACATACACACACAGAGAGAGAGAGAGAGAGAGAGAGAGAGAGAAAGAAAGAGAGAGAGTGGACTTCCAAAAAATCAGGCTGTTCCCTAGAGTCATAAAGGGGCAGGAGAAGTTTCCAGCCACCCTCAAGTACCATAACTGCTACCCACTGAGGAAGAGATGACTTTACCCCAACAGATGTATGTCTTGTATGGTGTTAGGAAAGGAAAGGCTATTGTACAGTAGCTAATAGCCAGGGAATGTCCACCCTTGCCAGGTGAGGGGACGAGGGGCAAAGGCAGTCTGAAGATTCGTTGGACCTCTCCTTCAGCTAGGTCACCTAGGAAAAGAGGCTCACAGATGTGCTGAGAATGTGTGCATGTCACTTATGGTTGTGTACATAATCTCGTTTCATTCCCTACAACCTTGTAAACTGAGTTTAATTTCACCATTCAGTAGACAACAGAAGGCCAGAGGATTTAAGCACCTATTCAAATTTATTGAGCCAGTAGGTTATGAAGCCTAGATCTGAAACCAAGGCTATCTGCCTCCAAAGTTCTTTCTCATTTTACTATGCGCACAAGGCAGTAAATTATCTCTTGGTCTCTGGGACTCGGCAGTTAGTGAACAGGATTGATGATCAAATCCTAAGGCATGAAACACCGAATCGGGGAGAAGTAAGAATATGAAATGGTTAAGTGCAGTAGCAGTGGCCAACAGTACAGAAGTCCCCCTGTGTGGAGTCTCCCATACCTGGAACTATGCCATCCAAAATAAATTTTCCACATTATTTGTAGCTAAATGATATCACATAATTTCGTACCAATGAGGTATAAGCAGAAATACATCCCTACAGGAAGCTTTCAGAAACCTTCCAAAAGGACACCTGGCATATACCTCCCCCCCCACCCCCGCTCCCATCTCTTGAAACCTCTTTCTTGCAGAATGACTAGAGGACGCATTAGTTACTTGCCTCGTTGTTGCAACAAAAGACCGGATAAAGGGGCTTCAGAAAGGGAAGGTTTATTTCGGCACATGGTTTGAAGGGTACCGTCCGTCATGGCAGATGTCTGTTCTCAGCTCCCTTTCTCCTTTACATGCAGTCCATGGCTCTAGAGTGGAATGGTACTGCCTACATTTATAGTGGGTCTTTACATGTCAATTAGACTAATCTAAATGACCCTCTTAGACACACACACACACACACACACACAGATTTCCATAGTGATTCTAAATACAGCCAAGGTGACAGTTGAAATTAAACATCATAACTCCACCTCCTTGTCAACTTGACACCCAAACCTATCACTTTTGAAACCATAACTTCCCACCTGTGGTCCTCGTAGGCTCACAGCCACCTTCTAATGCAAGATGCACTTCAGAGGTCCCCCACAGTCCTTAACAGTTGAAATACTTTAATAACCCACAGAGTCCAAATTTCTTCTGATACTCAAGCAAGCTCTTAATCAAGTCTCCTATAAAATCAAACACTTGATACATGCCTGTCACAGAAGAAAGATCCCTATTCCAAAATGGGTTAATGGGTGAGTAGGGAAAACAGCCAATCCTGCAGCCTCCATGCACCTTGCAGAAAGAAATGACCGTTCTTTCTCTTGTTTCTCTGTGTCTCCTCTCCCTCTCTACTTTGTCACTGTCGCCAGCACACCGAGATACCACCCATTCCCCTGTGCTCACATTTCCTTCCAGATGTTTCCTCCTTTGTTTGTTCCTTTCAGAATTCCTGGATGTTCTCTACTGCTGCTGTCTTCAAATCTTCTCTTCCTGTTTTCTGTGGTTCTAATGACATAGAAACTAAAGACCTTGAATTATCGAACCCAGGGATCAATTGTGTGTTCTCACCTTAATTAGTCCATCAGTAATATTTGGCATTGATAAACAAGTCCTCCACTCAGAAGTACTGCCATACTCACTTGACCTTCTCTCTTGGCTGCCCCTTGATGTACTGGTCGCCTTTCCTTTCCCAGGCTGGCACCGCCTTCTCTCCTTGACCTCCAACTGTGTAGTTGCTCAAGAATCATTCTTCAACTCTTTTCTATTTTAGGGGTGAGGAATGTCACAATGCAGCCCAAGCTGGTGTCAAACTAACTATATATCCAGACCCAACTTGAAATCTGCTTTCCGCAGCCTCCTCAGTGCTGCAATTTACAAGCAAGTGATGTCATACCCTGCTCTTTCTATTCCACACCTAAATGTGTTCCCACTGGGAACTCATGCAAACTCAAGGCTAAGAAACTGACTATGTGTGGACAGCTTCTATAGTTACAAGTAACTTCTACACTAACTCTCTTTCAAGGTCTGACAAGTCACTTTCCCGGAGATGCAACTTAGGAATGGTGAAGTTGTTCACTTTGCTGCCAACTTAAGAACTTGAGTTGAATCCCCAACAACTCTCTCACACAAATTGTCTTCTGACTGCTCACACATGGGCACACACACACACACACATACATATATGCATGCACACAATGTCCATCAGAACATCTCTTTCTGTTCCCCTACTTTACTCACCTTCATAATAATTTCTATTTGCTATTAATTCATATATTTATTTTGTGTTTCCAAGTGCTAGGCTGTGGCTTCATGAGGAAATGGATTTCTGACTGCTCTATATGCATATATTCTTAGAATTTGGGATAATGTCACACATAGGAAGCACTTAATAAATACTGCAAAAAGAAATGAATGGGTAGATGTTCTTAGAATTGATGCCATAATATTAACAAAATCATAGTTGGAAGCATCCAATCTCATATGAAATTGGTGCATCTATCTACAGCAACTGTATGGTTGCCTCTAATATGTTTCTTCCCTTGAACCTCCCATCTGCATTTTGTTTTCAGTTTTCAAGGGGCCCACATGTATATTCCCAAAAGATGCAGGTATGAGAGACCGAATGTCCACTCCCAAAGGGTTTGACTTCCTAACTGTCAGACCCTGTGAATGTCTACTGTACACCAAAGGAAACTTTGCAGACTCCCTGTTGTAGACCATAGAACAAGGAGTGGGACACCTGCATTACGCCTGAAGACCCAGTCTGACGACATGAGCTCTCCAGATGGAAGAAGAATTAGGCACTAGAAAGAGCAAGGAGATCACGCTGTGCTTGCCTAGAAGAGGAAGAAGCCATAAGTTGGGAGTGAAGACACTGCATGGTGAGGAAGGAAGCTGTCAACTGTCAACTTGAAGAAAGTGAATCCGCCAACCTGAGCAAGCCAAGGAATGAGGCTTGCCCCCCAGAGCATCCAACTAAGAGTTCTACCTAGCCAG